>NC_091347.1:2386634-2456646 GCF_038502225.1 Cherax quadricarinatus | reverse complement strand
TTAAATGAACAGTATAAATATACATCATTTAAAGTGCCCCAGATTATTACCATCAACATACCTTGTTCAGTGAGTTAAATCATTTCTAACAACTACCCTTAGATGCCATTGTAAATGAGATGAATGTTTATTAGTTCCTGTCCACTTATGGTTCATACATGTTCATTTCACATGTGCTTGTGAAGCTTTTACCACGATACAAACCCTTTATATTGTGTACAAGTTGTCTTCATATTGGTGCAGCAGAATAAACAGCAACACTCCCATTCTCATGCAACACACCACTTTTAGAGTGAATGACACTGAGTGAGGGCATATGAAAGGAATAATTTTCTAGTTACCCCCAGTAATACTATTGTGTACACATTTTCTCTGGTGTTTGTCAGACTAGAGAAAACATAATTCTTTCAGTCACCCCCCTGGCAACCACATCTCATATTTGTCAGTTTGTTCTGTGGGTGTATTATGTTTACATGTTATGTAACATGTTTCTTATATGACTCATGAAATCGTAATGACACGATTGCAAACAAACCATACCACGGGTGGGGTTTGAACCCACGGTCAGTGTCTCAAAACTCCGTAATGACAGGATTGCAAACAAACCATACCACGGGTGGAGTTTGAACCCGCGGTCCGAGTCTCAAAACTCCAGACCATCGTGTTAGCCACTGGGCCAGCTAGCTTCAAGATTCGTCCAACTAGGTATACTTCTAACACGACAGTCTGGAGTTTTGAGACTCTCTGACCGTGGGTTCAAACCCCACCCATGGTATGGTATGTTTCTTACATAATTTTGAAAAAAAGAATATAGTTGGATTAATGAAAATGTATAAATTAAATTATGGGGAATCAATACAAAATGGGAGTTGAGACAGTTACTTTTTGCTGATGATACTATGCTTTTTGGACATTCTAAAGAGAAGTTGCAAAGGTTAGTGGATGAATTTGGGAGGGTATGTAAAGAAAGTTGAAAGTGAACATAAATAAGAGCAAGGTGATGAGGGTATCAAATGAATTAGGTAAAGAATACTTGGTTATCACATTGGAGGGAGTATGGAAGAAGTGAATGTGTTCAGATATTTGGGAGTAGATTTTTCAGCAGGTGGGTTTATGAAGGACGAAGTTGACCATAGAACTGATGAAGAAAAAAGGCGAGTGGTGCATTGAGGTACCTGTGGAGACAAAAAATGTTATACATGGAGGCAAAGAAGGGAATGGTTTGGTCATTCAGAGAGGTTGAGCAAAATAGGATGACTTGGAGGGTGTATAATTATATCTGCAGTGGGGGGGAGGAGGGGCAGGGGCCTGTCCTAGGAAAGGATGGAGGAAGGTAAAAGAGGTTTTGTTTGTAAAGGGCCTGGATATGCAGCAAGCATGTGTGAGTGTGTTAGATTGTGAATGGAGACAAATGGTTTTTGGGACCTGATGAGCTGTTGGAGTGTGAGCAGGGTAATATTTTGTGAAGGGATTCAGGGAAACCAGTTAGCTGGACTCGAGTCCTGGAGATGGGAAGTACAATGCCTGCACTTTAAAAGAGGAGTTTGGGATATTGGCTGTTTGGAGTGACATCTAAACTGTCATATTTGGGCACCTCTGCAAAGACTGATATTGTGTGAATGATGGTGAAAGTGTTTCTTTCTCTTTTGGGTCACCCTTCCTTGGTGGGAGACTGCCGTCACGTTGAGAGAAAAAATGTATAAAATAAGCAATAGCTTTAAAACGCTTGAAATTTTAGAAAGTTTCCAGATATAATCAAGATGCAGAGCTCACAAAGGATATAAACAAACAGACTGGCACACAGACACCGTAATTGCAAATCAGGGAGGGAGATGTATAAATGAATTTTGGTCATAATTTGAAATGTCTCTATTAGCAAAACACCATCAAGCAAAGTGCTGTAAAGTGGGGCCCTCCTGTACCTAGTACATTTTTGCCAAATACTGACTGCTTGAGGTATTCATCTAAATTATGCTGGGTAAGACTGCTATTGGTAGAATCTCTGTTAATGTCCCTTCCTCAACACCACTTCTTTCTCCACTCCTCACACCAATCATCCTTTGCATTCAGCACTGGCTGTGTTGCCTCTTCAGCAGACAAAGACAGTCTTTTGCTGGTCTCCTGGTCATTCTGGTGTCCAGGGAAATGAACTTACTCTTCTGCACATTCCACAGTGCAAAACCTGTCCATCTCTTCCATGGATTTACCCTAGTTTAGACTATTTTCCAGTGAACAAAAAGGCACAATACCATGACTGGAACAATACACAAATAACCCACACATAAAGGAGCTTATGTCATCGTGAGCTCATCTTTCCTATATGCGGGTTATTTGTGTATTTTCCAGTATTGTCTGTTTTGGAGCATTAAAGATCAATGGTAACATTGTTAGTCCAGGTTAAAGACAACAAGGAGTTTTTGATTAAACTACAGATGGATTGTTGGTTGACTTCCTGCTATCACTGTCATGTTTGGGAAATGGTTCTTTATTGACTGTGAATTGGCCAAATAAGATTGACACAGCTATCACATGGAGAGATGCTCAGCACCTCTCCATGCAACCTGTCAGAATTTGACAAGTTGCATGGGGACAATTAATCAGGTTCTGTTTAATTGTCCCATTTATCAAAGAACTGGATTAATTTTTTGCTATGTTTTTTAAGTGCATGGAGATTTCATTTCTTTTAAAAAGCCCTACTTTTAGTGCAGACACAATCCAAGACTTTTTGACTGAAACTGACAAGTTCATTTGTCACAAACTCCCCTTTACTGACAGCTCCCATGAGTCTTGTGATGCTGAAGGATGCAAGTAATGAACCAATGAACATGTACTGTACAGTATGTATGTCCCACTGATTACAGGTTTACACATTGACAAATTATTAGCTTTTTTTTTTTTTACAGGTTAATCTAACCTGTGGTATGAATTTATTAATTACATATATATTTAACAAACAAGTTCAACGTCTCAGTACAAGTTTTAAAGATTAAGCTTTCAAGCTTTTATCTCTAATCCTTCTCAATGAAGAAAAACGTTTTTCCAGATGATGGGTGAATATGAGAACTATCTACATACTCGTAGGAAAATGGAATGCAACACCTATTGGTTTGTCTTTACTTATTTCAGAATATATTGCTAAAATAGTTTATATTTTTATATAACAAAGCACTTTTAACTAAATACTGTGACTTCTTAATACTCCAATAAGTGATGCATAATTTACCAAATTTTAGGCCATTAATTTGTAAACAAAGTGGCCAACAGCCCTCGCCTTAATGAATTTATATATTTTTATATGAAACTGATGACTACCATGCCTACTAAAAACAGTCAGTGTTATACATATTAACAATTTGCATGTCAAAACTTTGTTTAAATATAAAATGAAATACAATGTTACAGTATCAGTTAACATGGTAGTTTTCCTGAAAAAGGTGTAATAAAAATATCGTGTAAAATGAATTAAAGAACATATAGGAAAAACAGGGTTATGTTCCTTCCACCCTCCCCCATAAAAGAAAACAAATTTTTTTTAAGATATTGAAATTGTAAAAAAAAAAAAAATAATAATTATAGGTCAATATACTAGTGTGTTAGTTAATACAATACTTACAGCAACAAAAGTTATGTAAATAATATTTACCTTAAATCCTGTATTTTTTATGTATGTCAACGATTTTAAAAGGGGAGTGCAGATACAGCTTATAAATCGTTGACCAAGGTTTTGCACTGATATCGATGATTGTACTTTAGTACCGAGGAATTCTGTAATGCGTCTCTGGTCTCTTTTAAACTGCAGTAGTTTATGCAGCTGATGGTAAGGCATCATCAGCTGTGTGGCGTGAAGTGGAAGGATGGTGTGGGTAAAGGCGTGTAGTCATGGGGAAGTGTATGGGTGAAGGCTGCTGTGTGTGGGAAGGGGATGGAGGCGAGTGGGAACAGAAAATGGGGCGAGGTAGATGTGGGAGGCATCGAGTGAGGCATGGGTAGGTAAGCGTTAGTAGTATGGGTGAAGGCAGTGGAGCTGTGTAGTCAGGTAGCACATGTAGAGGTTGCTGGATGTTTGGGGGTAGGTGTGTGGCATTGATGTGGGTGGCAGTGAATGTAAGAGCAGGTTTGAAGCAGATGAAGGTGGTTGTGGGTGCATGTCAAGGGTGTGAGTGGAGGTAGGTGGAGGCTGGTGTTGGTTGAAAGGTGTGGGTGAATGTCACTGTGGGTGAAGGGTGTGAATGCAATAAATGGGAAGAAGTGTGGGAGATTAGTGTGGTTGAGAACAGGTAGGTGGTGGATGAGGGTTAGTTTCAGTGAGGGGGAGGTGTGGACATGCTGTGGGAGAAAAATGGTGTGTGAGGACATCATAAAGGTATGGGTGTAAGGGCACATGGCTTGTCAGTCACAGATACCATATCCACATTACTGCTACCAAGCAGAGAAAATCTCAATTTTCTTCACACCACCAAGACTTTCATGCTTATGCTTCTTCTTTGCACTTCTAGAATTACTCTTACTTCTCTTGGGTGCCATAGTTACCATCTAGAGATGAGTAAGAATGATGAAAAGATAAATGACTGATTCATTAACATTGACCGAGTATAAATGGAGCACTGAGGCGAGGGAAGTTGTGTACATTATATAGGCCTCTCCATAGGCTCAATGAACTGGAGTGGGAAAAATCTGGCACATGCCATTTTCCCTACATGTACTCCACTGTATAAAATGATTAATACAGTGTCAAAATATGCCACAAACTGTGTTAATGTGAAAGCATTAACAGATTACACATTAACTGATGGTCTACTGTACATGCACTGAAACGTTGTTACATCATCTCTTTGGCACATAAGGTATAAAGTACAATAACAATCTCATAGCAATAAAGTACAAGTAAAAAACTTAAAGGCAATTTACAAAAAGTCTAAATAATGCAGGTAATATAGAACTTTAAAAGTTAATAAAATTAGCAAATGTGAATGAACATTCAGTCATCAGCCTCATACAAAACTGTCACACATTAGTTTTTATATTTAGTAAAATATGCATCATTGTGATCTTAAATACAATATAAAAGCCCATACTAAATTATTAGAATATATCATAAATTAGAAAATCTCCTTTGTAAAATACAAAATAAGTGGGTCCAAGACTTTTGGTTGTTAAATTTTGTATGTTTACCAATCAAAATCTTAATCATTATATAATTGAACATCCTAAAATAAAAAAACAATTATAGTGACAGGTGATTTTTTTTAACTAATTTCAAATAAGGACTCATTGACTAAAGACCTTCAAAAAGGTATCTTTAAGATAATAACAATACACATTTACAAAGACTAGGAAAGACAGCTGGCAAACTGAGGAGAACTTAGAACATTCTATCATTTGCATCAGTCATGTATTTGAAATAGCAAGTATACATTAATCTCAATGAAACTTGCACTGATCACTGATTGGGCAGAGAGCACAATCCAGGCAGAAGCAAAATTCTGAGTAGCACATCAAACTACTCCCTATTTAGCTTTTCCTTATGAGGTACCACCTGGCATGAGCTTTTCTAATGCTGCTTGAACACCCTTCTCTTGGTATTCTTCTCTCGAGATCCAAAAGTTGTCTCTGTCTTTCATGACATCGGCCAACACAGCTCCACCAATAAACACCATGTCCTTCCGTCGTGGAGGGTCTTCAATTCTTATTTTTAGTTTTGATAATCTCTCTACATCACCCTGAAATTAAGAGGTTAATGAATTATATAAAACAACTTCGAGCATCATGCCTACAAATCTAGCATACAGTGGTACCTCGGTATATGTCCACTGGAATAAGTCCAACTTGGTATACTTCCTGTTTGAATGCGAAAATTTTTGCTTGGTATATGACCTTTGTTTGGAATACAACTCATGTACTAGAACTCATATGGGTCAAAATGAGTCACAACACTGAGCGCTACCTTTGTTTACCTCTCTCTCAAGACAAAGCCACAACTGCCCACTAGCGTCAGTACACCTGTTGCTACCATTCAGTGAACAACCCACGCTGTAATTCTCTGAATTTTCATGTGATTTTGTGTTTTTTTCGTATAAATTTTTGGTAAATTCACTAACCATGAGTTCTAAGAAAGTTAATGAGAAAAGCCAAGCAACAAAGAAAATGGTTAAGATCACCATGAAGGTGAAAAAAGAGATTGTTGGAAAGTATGAAGGTGGCATGCGTATCAGGGATTTGGCTGCTGCAGACCATATGCTGAGAACAATGGTATCTACGATTGTGAAAAACAGATGTCATTAAACTGGCTAACATTGTGAAGGGGGTGAAAACAGAAAAACAGTGTGCCAGCAATAGAGTATCAGAGGCAATGATTTGCGAAAAGGCAAAACTGATGCATGCCAATCTTATGAAAAACAAAGCAGGAATGAGCCCCTACTTCATTAACCCTTTGACTGTGGCGGTTGTATATGTACGTCATAGGAGATACCGTGTTGTATCTATATGTGTTTGACGTATCTATACGCATAAATTCTAGCGGCTTCAAATCAAGCAGGAGAAAGCTGGTAGGCCCACATGTGAGAGAATGGGTCTCCATGGTCAGTGTGCACCATATAAAAAAAAATCGGGGAGCCAGTGGTGCATTGTGGGAATACCATTTCAGTCGTCCTTTTTCAGCATGTCTAGCGGTAAGAAATATGTGACTTCCCTTCAAATCTGGGACTCTTCTCTTCCCAAGTGATGCTCTAACACGATGGAAGTGTCAATGAAGATCAATTTCATGATTTCGAGGAGTTTGAGACCAAAAGCAATGGAGGAGGAGGAAGAGGAGGAGGAAGAAGAGGAGGAGGAAGAAGAGGAGGAGGAAGAAGAGAAGGAGGAAGAAGAAGAGGAAGGAAGGAGGAAGAGGAAGGAAGGAGGGAGGAAGGAGGGAGGAGGAAGAAGGAGGGAGGAGGAAGAAGGAGGGAGGAGGAGGAAGGAGGGAGGGAGGAGGAGGAAGGAGGGAGGGAGGAGGAGGAAGGAGGGAGGGAGGAGGAGGAAGGAGGGAGGGAGGAGGAGGAAGGAGGGAGGGAGGAGGAGGAAGGTGGAAGGAGGAAGGAGGAGGAAGGTGGAAGGAGGAAGGAGGAGGAAGGTGGAAGGAGGAAGGAGGAGGAAGGTGGAAGGAGGAAGGAGGAGGAAGGTGGAAGGAGGAAGGAGGAGGAAGGTGGAAGGAGGAAGGAGGAGGAAGGTGGAAGGAGGAAGGAGGAGGAAGGTGGAAGGAGGAAGGAGGAGGAAGGTGGAAGGAGGAGGAAGGAAGAAGGAGGAGGAAGGAAGAAGAAGAAAAGAAGAAGAAGAAAAGAAGAAGAAGAAAAGAAGAAGAAGAAAAGAAGAAGAAGAAGAAGAAGAAGAAGAAGAAGAAGAAGAAGAAGAAGAAGAAGAAGAAGAAGAAGAAGAAGAAGAAGAAGAAGAAGAAGAAGAAGAAGAAGAAGAAGAAGAAGAAGAAGAAGAAGAAGAAGAAGAAGAAGAAGAAGAAGAAGAAGAAGAAGAAGAAGAAGAAGAAGAAGAAGAAGAAGAAGAAGAATAATAATAATAATAATAATAATAATAATAATAATAATAATAATACCTAATACCTAATAATAATAATATGTTCCCTTGAGGCATGAAAACAGTTCACCCCATGACAGTGACAAGATAAGGGGAGATAACATCTGATAAGAGCTGACCTTTGATGAGCGTAAACGAGGGTGGAGGGAGGGGGACAGCTGTCCATCTGTCAAGAGCGAGGAGGAGGAGGAGGAGGAGGAGGAGGAGGAGGAGGAGGAGGAGGAGGAGGAGAAGGAGAAGGAGGAGAAGGAGGAGAAGGAGGAGAAGGAGAAGAAGGAGAAGAAGGAGAAGAAGGAGAAGAAGGAGAAGAAGGAGAAGAAGAAGAAGAAACATTTGTCTGTCTGTCTATTTGTCTGTCTGCCAAACTCCCTGTCTATCCGTCTAGCTCTGTCTCAGAGAGAGCCACAAGACTGTGTCATCATCACCTTTACTCACATCTTCAAGCAGAGTATAGCACTTTGTCTGGATTTTTTGGGTTATCCTAGGTAATTTACACTATGTATAGTTGTATTTATGTGTACCTGTGAGACAGAGATAGACAGAGAGAGAGAAAGAGAGACAGATTGAAAGAGATAGAATGAGGGAGAAAGATAATTAGATAGAATGGAGGGGGAAGCAGCATCCGACCCCATTGTTTTGACAGGCGGTAGGGGCAGTGACTAATGAGACAATATGTCATTTTGACAGCTGCCCACTCCTGACTCAAAACAATTATAAGCCACACACTCGCACACAAGACAAGCTTGCTGAAGGGTGATAATAGCAGTTTTATGAAAGTATCTAGTGACTATATATGTGTATATATATTATAGAAACCAGAAGCAAGAAGGGAAGGCAGGAATGAAGGAAGGACTAGATGAAAGGAAGGAAAAAAGTAATGAAGGACAGATGAAGGAATGTAGGAAGAGAGATGGAATGCCCTCCAGGTAGCCTCCAGGAAGGAAAGAAATGAAGGAAATTAGGAAGGAAGGATGACACACGACCATTTACCTAGGATAACTACATAACACAACTGCCTGCTAATACTTTGAAGAAAACTGCTCAGACGAGGTGTTTTGTCTTTGCACATAAAAAAAAAATTCAACAAAAATGCACACACACTGATTTTATGTGTGAGGAGTGTAAAACACCATTGTGTATGACACCATGTTTTATGTGTGAGGAGTGTAAAACACCATTGTGTATGACACCATGTTTTATGTTTACCTGGAGTTTACCTGGAGAGAGTTCCGGGGGTCAACGCCCCCGCGGCCCGGTCTGAGACCAGGCCTCCTGGTGGATCAGAGCCTGATCAACCAGGCTGTTGCTGCTGGCTGCACGCAAACCAACATACGAGCCACAGCCCGGCTGATCAGGAACTGACTTTAGGTGCTTGTCCAGTGCCAGCTTGAAGACTGCCAGGGGTCTGTTGGTAATCCCCCTTATGTGTGCTGGGAGGCAGTTGAACAGTCTCGGGCCCCTGACACTTATTGTATGGTCTCTTAACGTGCTAGTGACACCCCTGCTTTTCATTGGGGGGATGGTGCATCGTCTGCCAAGTCTTTTGCTTTCGTAGTGAGTGATTTTCGTGTGCAAGTTCGGTACTAGTCCCTCTAGGATTTTCCAGGTGTATATAATCATGTATCTCTCCCTCCTGCGTTCCAGGGAATACAGGTTTAGGAACCTCAAGCGCTCCCAATAATTGAGGTGTTTTATCTCCGTTATGCGCGCCGTGAAAGTTCTCTGTACATTTTCTAGGTCGGCAATTTCACCTGCCTTGAAAGGTGCTGTTAGTGTGCAGCAATATTCCAGCCTAGATAGAACAAGTGACCTGAAGAGTGTCATCATGGGCTTGGCCTCCCTAGTTTTGAAGGTTCTCATTATCCATCCTGTCATTTTTCTAGCAGATGTGTGAGAGTGTAAAACACCATTGTGTATGACACCATGTTTTGTGTGTGAGAGTGTAAAACACCATTGTGTATGACACCATGTTTTATGTGTGAGAGTGTAAAACACCATTGTGTATGACACCATGTTTTATGTGTGAGAGTGTAAAACACCACTGTGTATGACACCATGTTTTATGTGTGAGGAGTGTAAAACACCATTGTGTATGACACCATGTTTTATGTGTGAGAGTGTAAAACACCATTGTGTATGACACCATGTTTTATGTGTGAGAGTGTAAAACACCATTGTGGATGACACCATGTTTTATGTGTGAGGAGTGTAAAACACCATTGTTTATGACACCATGTTTTATGTGTGAGAGTGTAAAACACCATTGTGTATGACACCATGTTTTATGTGTGAGGAGTGTAAAACACCATTGTGTATGACACCATGTTTTGTGTGAGGAGTGTAAAACACCATTGTGTATGACACCATGTTTTATGTGTGAGAGTGTAAAACACCATTGTGTATGACACCATGTTTTATGTGTGAGTGTAAAACACCATTGTGTATGACACCATGTTTTATGTGTGAGGAGTGTAAAAAACCATTGTGTATGACACCATGTTTTATGTGTGAGAGTGTAAAACACCACTGTGTATGACACCATGTTTTATGTGTAAGAGTGTAAAACACCACTGTGTATGACACCATGTTTCACAGAGTTCCACAAGCTACAGAACTTCTAGGAATATATTCAGTGACTGTATATTGGTATATATATTATAGAACAATAGTAATAAAAAATTTTTTGTATGGTTTGTTTTTGTAAACAAGTTTTGTAAACAATATATTGATAATTATGTTTGTGTGCTTATTGTGTTGTATACAACGAGTGTATATATGTACATTGCACCTTACTTTGGTCTCACAGGCCACATAAGTTATGTAAAAAAATAAAATAGTGAAAAAAACAACAAACCTTCAAATACAAGTAAACCAAAGTTTACCGGGTGAGCGGCAGTCGCCGCTGTTGCCATACGCGGCTCATTTTCTGCAAACTTCATGCCTCTATATCTCGGTAAGTACTGATGGGAAAAAAATTTTTTTGGGACTAAAACAATCAGAAAAATAATCTTAACATTTTCATAAGAAAAAATAATTTTTTTTTTCGAATATTTTGCGACACCAGGAGCAACTTCAGGATTGGGCCCTTCGACAGTCAAAGGGTTAAGCAAGTAAATCTTTGCCAAATGGATGGACGTCAAAAACTTTCCAGAGAAGTACCATCCCAACAAAGCCCCAACAAGCTGTAATAGCATTGTCTGGAATGACCAGACAATGTTACATTTCCGAAATATCCTGAGGAGAAGGCAGAAGCAAAGTTCTTTGGACAGATTTGTAGTAAAAGTCAAACCTGGTGAGCTTCAACCAGGTCCAAATAGGGAAGAGAGACAGAAAAGAGAAGGGGACTCTCCTTCCAAATAATATTTCCTCCTCCCTTCTCAGCACTATCCTAGTAGGCACTCGACTCTTGTCAGCAAAGTAGAGTGAGGTTAAATCTGCATTTATTTCATCTAATTCTTTTGTATTTATATATGTATTTTAATATTAGTGTTTAAATTACATATTTTAGTATTAAGCAGTGTTTAAATTATTTTACACAACCCCATCAATGTATAATATGCCAATAACAACAGGATTTTTTTTCATGGGAACGGATTAATCATTTTCCCTATATTTCTTATGGGAAAATTTGTTTGGTATACGTCCTGTTTGGTACAAGTCCATGGTCCTGGAACAAATTTAAGGACATATACCAAGGTACCACTGTATTTATAAAAGCAAAGTTATAATAAATTTGAATATATTTTGCATGATGTACAATCTGCATATGTTTATATACCCAGTATGTACTTGAATATTAGTCCAAGATAATGAGTGCATCTTTTTTGAAGTTACTTTATCTCAAACTTATTTTCATTTTTACTGAAAATTTCACACACTATTAAGGTCTACTGAGTAATTATGCCTGTATAATGTTCTTTGAAATTATTATTTTAAATTAATTTAGTCCATAATCCCAAAATATGAAAGTATGAAAATTTATATTTTTACTAATTTTCTGAATGCTATATCATCACAAACATTATACACTTTTAGTGTGCAACAAACATGTAAATCCTACATAATATATACCTTGAGAACTCTCTCCAAATGAAGCTGTTTGAGTTCTCTTTCAAGGCGTGATGGCAATCCAGGATACATAGTTGAGCCACCAGATAAAACAATGTGTTTATACAGCTCTGGTCGAATGTCAATGTCACAGCGCTGGATGGTGTCAAATAAAAGTTCAGCAATACCTTGACCTTCAACATTGATTAGATGTGGCTGGAACAATGCCTCTGGTGCTTCAAATCGTTCTCCACCCACCTATGAAATACATTGTAATCAAATATTAATATACATACTATACAGCAAAATAATTTTTTTAACACACCAGCCATTTCCCACTTAGGCAGGGTGGTCCAAGAAAGAAGAAACACTTTCACCATCACTTTCTTGCCAGAGGGGCATCAATACTGCAGCTCAAAACTGCAAATATCCCCACCCCTCCTTCAGAGTGCAGGCACTGTATGTACTTCTTATCTCCAGGATTCAAGTCTGGCTAACCTGTTTCCCTGAATCCCTTCATAAATGTTACTTTGCTAACACTCCAACTGTATGTCAAGTCATAAAAACCACTTGCCTCCACTCATTTCTATATAAAATACAAATACGCATACACATGGATGTCAAAGCCCCTTGTACACAAAACCACCTCCCTCCAACCTTTCCTAGAACAACCCCTATCCAGCTTTCCCTGCACTACAGATCTACACATGCTCAGAGTCATCTTATTTTGTTCCATCTTCTCTAAATGTCCAACCCACCTCAACAAACCCTCTTCAGCCCTCTGGATAGTACTTTTAGTAATCCTGCACCTCCTCCTAATTGCCAAGCTACAAATTCTCTGCATAATATTCACACCATACATTGCCTTCAGACATGGCAACACTGCCTCCAGCCTCCTCCTAGCTGCAATGTTTAAAATTCATGGTCCACACCCATGCAAGTGTTGGCACCAGTGGATAATGTTTTTGTTTCCACAGATGCTTCAGTGCACCACCTACCTTTTTACCTCATCTTTCACAGATCCATCCACCAAATACAATTTAAATGGGAAGATTTGTGTTATGAACACAGATCAGTATATTAAGTTTCAGGTTAATGTGAAGCAGCATTCCAGTCATCCAGAAACAAAGAAAAAAAAAAAAAAGAGGGCAAAACCCTAGCATGTTCTTACTGGAGAGATATACTCACTACAGAAGAAATACAAGGTAATCTCCACCCCACTGGAAATAACAGCAGGAGGATGACTTGAAAAATAAGTGAGGAACCATAAAGACAGTCAAGTCAGAAACAGGTTTATGAATAAGGGTGCTTATATTGATAATTAAGGACTGAAATAAAGTTAAAAGTAATGCAGATTGTGATACAAACCTAAAATTTGGAAAAATAATGAAAGTGAGCATATTGGCCTGCATCTAGAGCCCTCTTTAGCTATGTACAGTATATATACAGTTACAGATACACATTGAAATACTGCTCATCTTTCTCTCTCTTTTTAAATGTTGCATTTACATCACAAACAAGTGTGTTATTGCATTTTGTTTGCATAATGCAAACTATTCATGGTACAAACATGAATTATAAGGCTACAAATTACTGCAATACATCTTACACCATTACCTTGATGATGCGCCCATCAGGCAGCTGGTAATTCTCTACAAGAACAGTAGTCTCAGTTGAAAGCTTTTGTTCTTGTTCAATGTTGTAGCCTACATAGCACAGTTTCTCCTTCATCATGCGCACTGTCTCAAAGTCTGCTGAATGATTAAAGGCATACCCTCGCAGCAACAGGAGCTTGATCATATACACGGTAATGTCACGGCCAGCTATATCTAATCTCCTGTGAGCAATTAAGTGTTAATAAACTTTTTAATTATAATAGATATTATTTAGAAAGAAAAATTATATATAAACACCATTAAAATCATAATTAATTTTCTTAAATTTTAAATAATTACAATAATTTAGTTATGGTCACTGCTGGTTTATGGATGGACAAGAAAAATTGAAAACGTGTAACTGCAAATGTTTTTTCTTCGCTGGGTAACAATACCATATCATATAATCATACTTAAACTTCAAAACTTATTTAAGTAATGTGCTTGAAAAGAACAGTTAAATTAAAGTATAGGCAAAAGAATGTTCCTGAATAAATGAAGTTTCACAATACATATTTAGTAAATATTTTCAATATTTTACTGTATTCTCATTTACATTATCATAATAATAATCACATGCATTGCACTCTTTATCATCATTCCTTTATTTGTTTTTCAACACTCTGGCCATGTCCCACCAAACCAGGGTGGCTCAAAAAGAAAAACGAAAGGTTTTTCTTCTTAAATTCAGTAATTTATACAGAAGGGGTTACTAACCCCTTGTTCCCGGCATTTTAGTCACCACCTACGACAAGCATGGCTTACGGAGGAAGAATTCTCTTCCACTTCCTTATGGAGATAAGAGGAAATAAAGAACAATAACTATTAAGAATATAGAAAACCTAGATGGATGTTTAAATATGCAGTGGACCCCCGAGTTTCGTGATTAATCTGTTCCAGAGCGCCCGCCGAAGGTCGAAATTCACAAAACTCGAAACCATTTTCCCCATAAGAAATAATGGAAATAAAATTAATCCGTTCCAAACACCCAAAAATATTAAAATAAAATATTTTTTTTCAAATTAAATAAAGATTTACATAATGAAAACAATCAGAAATCAAGTACATCCATTTAAAATAAATAATAATATTACACTTACCTTTACTGAAGACTTCTGGGTGGATGGAAGATGGGAGGTGATAGGAGGAAGGTGTACACTATTGTTTGGAAGGAGATTCTCCTTCCATTAGGACTTTAGGTAGCAAAGTCCTTATCTGGGGTTACTTCCCTTCTTCTTTTAATGCCACTGGGAACAACTTGAGTCATTGGACCCCTGGCACACAAAATATCTATCCAGAGAGGTCTTTTTCTGGCGTTTCTTTAAGATTTCCCTGAAGTGGGAAACAACACTGTCATTGTACATGTTGCAGATACGGCTTGTTTCAGCTTGGTCAGGGTGATACTTTTCAACAAAACTTTGCAACTCATTCCACATATGTCCTTAATCACTGAAGAAGGCACCTCATCCACTCTCTCTTCCTCCTCCTCTGAAGCAAGTTCCTCGGCTGTGGTCTGATGCTGTTCCAGTTGAAGCTCTTGCAGTTCGTTAGTGGTTAGCTCTTCCCTATGGTCCTCCACCAACTCTTCCACATCCCCATCACTCACTTTATTTACCAAAGGGCTTGCACTAGCTTTCCTTGGGAACTTATTTAGCAGTTGCCAGCACAAAAAAACAATGGATTATTATGAAATGTATTGTATGAACCTGCGGGGTGACGGTCATGTGTTGGTAAACAATGGCACACTGAGCGTGAATGGCGTGGGAGACTGGCTTTGTGTGTGCGGTGATGGGCGGACGGGTACTGGACGGTCGCCGAAACACGAGTTTTTTCACGAAACTCGAGGAGAGAAAAAAAAAAAAAAAAAAAAAACTCGCCGAAGGTAGAATTTCATGAAAGTCGAGGCTGCCGAAACTCAGGGGTCCACTGTATATGCATATACATGCATGTGTAGTGTGACCTAAGTGTAAGTAGAAGTAGCAAGACATACCTGTTACCTCACATGTTTATGAGACAGAAAAGACAAACAATCCTACCATCATGTAAAACAATTACAGGTGTCTGCTTCACACTCACTTGGCAGGAGGGTAGTACCTCACTAGTTGGTTACTATCTACCAACCTACTACCTAATGAACTATTTCCAAGGTCTTAATATCTTTTTATGCCTTTAGTTGTGCTTTTAACGAGGTTATCATTACCTCCTCCTTCCTTAAAAATAATCCTGCCATCTTCATTCAACATATGTATTTTTTTTTTTTTTACATAAATGGATTTACAGGCTAAGAGTTGTCCTGCCTTAACTCGTCTCAAAGTCGGACCCTATCTAATGTACAGTATCATATCCCAGGATACCCCTCCACAACAGTCTAACAACTGCTAGGCCCCCATCAGTTGTGAACTGAGCATACAACAATTTAGCAACAAATCACATTTCTTAAAATCAATTCTTCATTCCACGTATATATTTTGTTATAGAGTAAGCCTCTCTTATAAAGTTCCTCTATACAGTGCAATCTTTGTAAATGTGATTGACGAAGTACATACAAAACCAAATAACAGGTAGAAAGGTCTTTATAGTGCATGCTATTCAATGTTGCATTAACTTTCAAGGTTGCATTTGCAAAAAATTACATTATATAGAGGAGCTTTATAAAAGAACTTACTGGATCAAGAATATAAAAAGGACATTTTGAAGTAAGCAACAATACTTTTTAAAAAAACATAAGTGATTAAAAGGTAGGTAGTAAGCTGGTAGACAGGATCCACTCAGGGAGGTACTACCGTCCTGCCGAGTGTAAAATGGTAGCCTGTACGTAATTGTTTTACGTGATGGTAGGATTGCTGGTGTCTTTTTTTTCTGTCTCATAAACATGTCTTGCTACTTCTACTTACACTTAGGTCACACTACACATACATGTACAAGCATATATATACACACCTGGAGTTTACCTGGAGAGAGTTCCGGGGGTCAACGCCCCCGCGGCCCGGTCCGTGACCAGGCCTCCTGGTGGATCAGAGCCTGATCAACCAGGCTGTTGCTGCTGGCTACACGCAAACCAACGTACGAGCCACAGCCCGGCTGATCAGGAACTGACTTTAGGTGCTTGTCCAGTGCCAGCTTGAAGACTGCCAGGGGTCTGTTGGTAATCCCCCTTATGTGTGCTGGGAGGCAGTTGAACAGTCTCGGGCCCCTGACACTTATTGTATGGTCTCTTAACGTGCTAGTGACACCCCTGCTTTTCATTGGGGGGATGGTGCATCGTCTGCCAAGTCTTTTGCTTTCGTAGTGAGTGATTTTCGTGTGCAAGTTCGGTACTAGTCCCTCTAGGATTTTCCCTCTGGGTTTTCTTCTATTTTCTTACTAGCTCTTGTTCTTGTTTATTTCCTCTTATCTCCATGGAAAAGTGGAACAGAGTTCTTCCCCTGTAAGCCATGCATGTTGTAAGAGGCAACTAAAATGCTGGGAGCAACGGGCTAGTAACCCATTCTCCTGTATACATTACTAAATTTAAAATGAGAAACTTTCGTTTTTCCTTTTGAACCACCCCACCTCAGTGGGATACAGCTGGTATGCTGAAAGAAAGAAGAAGATATATATGTATCTATTTATTTTACGAAATTCATCCGTTCCAGAGAGACTTAGCCCTAATCTGGCTTATTCCAAATTAATTTTCCCCAAAAGATATAATGGAAATCCAATTAATCCGTTTCAGACACCCAAAAGTATTAAAAAATGTTTTCTACATGAAACATACATTTACCTACACAGAAAACAATGATACACAAAGAATAAAACAATAATAACATCACACTTACCTTTATTGAAGACATGGTGATGTACGGAAGACGGGAGGAGGGGAGAGGATGGACGAGTTTACAATTGTTTGGAAGGGGAATCCCACTCTATAAAGACTTCAGGTACCAAGTCCTTATCTTGGGTTACTTCCCTCCTTTGTTTTTTAATGCCACTAGGAAAGGCTTGAGGGTCACTGGATCCTTGTTGCTCAAAAAAGTTTTCCAGAGAGGTCTGTTTCTGGCGTGTTAGGAATTGTGTTGGGAGACAGAACAAGATAGTCCTTCAATATGACACTAATATCAGCTCTACAGCTTATTTATCTAGCACAATTCATCTAATATGACATAATAAACAATATTAATAACATAGAAACATGATATATACTCTAGAATGAATAAAATACATCATTAAGTACGTCAGGAGTATTGCTGTTGTTGTTGTTGTTGGGTGTATAAGGGCCACTGAGACACAAGCCGTACAGTGGTAGCGGAGGCGGCAGCAGCGGTAGAGACTAGAGACGGTGGTGTTGTCAATTGCCCTATACAACTCCAACAACACTGGAGGAGTTAGGTTCGGGCTGTCCTTTTTCTATTAATTAATCGCTTAACTTAGTTGCTACAATTAATGCTACACTTTATCGCTGGCTGGCGCTATTATAGATTCCTGCTGCTTTAGTATCATACATACTGCAGAATCACTTAAAAAAAGCACATTCTCCCCTCTCTCTCAGCCTTTTACCAAAGGGCTGACTGGCACTAGAAGCTTTCTTTGGGCCCACTGTGGCTTAATTAGCAGTTACAAGCACTAAAAGATTGGAATAATACAAAATGTATGGTATGAATGTGTGGGATCGTCCTCAGTGGCTGGTAAACAATGGCACACTGGGCAGCTCAGGCCCCAATACAAATGACTTATACCGAGTTCAGTGACAGTCACCGAGCCAATATTTTGATGTAAAAACATTACTTATTCCGATGACGTCTTAATCCGGGGGTCCACTGTAATCTACATATATGCTGCTATGTATGATAATTTATTTAACTGTATTTGTGTGTACCCGAAATTTGATGAAAAATTGACGAAATTATGCTCTCGCGAATTTTGATGTGTCAGCGATATTTACGCTGACACATCAATTATATTGCTGACACGCCAATTATATTGCTCCTGTCGACCAAATTCTTAGCTATTTCACTAGAATTACTTCTATTCTATTAATTGAGCACATGAAATCGCCAAGTCAACTGTTTCAACTACAAAATAAAGTGATCGGAAATTGGTAATTTGGCCAATTTAATGCAAAGTTCAAAACATTCTAATTTCAAAATAGGGTCTAGAATAAACAATGCAGGCATTCCTGGAACTAAACTAACATTTCCTCTGTTCATTAGTTATGTTTTCAGGCTTTACAAATGAATTCCATTTTGATTTTTTATTCACATAATGAATTTTTATTCAAACCTAAAAATAGAAGATTTACTGTTATGCAATACTGTAATAATTGTATAAATAATATCACTACATTTGTGAACGTGTATGAGACCCACCAGCTGGCGTGTATTAGACGTGTGGGATCATTTGTTTACTCATGAACATCGGCAAAAATTTAACATTTCTGCTATTTTGAGCTCAGTTTCAACCCATTTCCATTACTAAAACCAATCAAAATCATCTCTATTTCTGTAATATACCTTCCATTCTATCAAATGAGACCAAGAAATCGCAAATTTTATTTTTTTTATTATCACACTGGCCGATTCCCACCAAGGCAGGGTGGCCCGAAAAAGTAAAACTTTCACCATCATTCACTCCATCACTGTCTTGCCAGAAGGGTGCTTTACACTACAGTTTTTAAACTGCAACATTAACACCCCTCCTTCAGAGTGCAGGCACTGTACTTCCCATCTCCAGGACTCAAGTCCGGCCTGCCGGTTTCCCTGAACCCCTTCATAAATGTTACTTTGCTCACACTCCAACAGCACGTCAAGTATTAAAAACCATTCGTCTCCATTCACTATCAAACACACTCACACACGCCTGCTGGAAGTCCAAGCCCCTCGCACACAAAACCTCCTTTACCCCCTCCCTCCAACCTTTCCTAGGCCGACCCCTACCCCGCCTTCCTTCCACTACAGACTGATACACTCTTGAAGTCATTCTGTCTCGCTCCATTCTCTCTACATGTCCGAACCACCTCAACAACCCTTCCTCAGCCCTCTGGACAACAGTTTTGGTAATCCCGCACCTCCTCCTAACTTCCAAACTACGAATTCTCTGCATTATATTCACACCACACATTGCCCTCAGACATGACATCTCCACTGCCTCCAGCCTTCTCCTCGCTGCAACATTCATCACCCATGCTTCACACCCATATAAGAGCGTTGGTAAAACTATACTCTCATACATTCCCCTCTTTGCCTCCAAGGACAAAGTTCTTTGTCTCCACAGACTCCTAAGTGCACCACTCACCCTTTTCCCCTCATCAATTCTATGATTCACCTCATCCTTCATAGACCCATCCGCTGACACGTCCACTCCCAAATATCTGAATACATTCACCTCCTCCATACTCTCTCCCTCCAATCTGATATCCAGTCTTTCATCACCTAATCCTTTTGTTATCCTCATAACCTTACTCTTTCCTGTATTCACTTTCAATTTTCTTCTTTTGCACACCCTACCAAATTCATCCACCAATCTCTGCAACTTCTCTTCAGAATCTCCCAAGAGCAACTGTGACAACTCCCACTTTATGTGTGATTCTTTATCTTTTAACTCCACACCTCTTGTCAAGACCCTCGCATTTACTTCTCTCACAACCCCATCTATAAATATATTAAACAACCACGGTGACATCACACATCCTTGTCTAAGGCCTACTTTTACTGGGAAATAATTTCCCTCTTTCCTACACACTCTAACTTGAGCCTCACTATCCTCGTAAAAACTCTTCACTGCTTTCAGTAACCTACCTCCTACACCATACACCTGCAACATCTGCCACATTGCCCCCCTATCCACCCTGTCATACGCCTTTTCCAAATCCATAAATGCCACAAAGACCTCTTTAGCCTTATCTAAATACTGTTCACTTATATGTTTCACTGTAAACACCTGATCCACACACCCACTACCTTTCCTAAAGCCTCCTTGTTCATCTGCTATCCTATTCTCTGTCTTGCTCTTAATTCTTTCAATAATAACTCTACCATACACTTTACCAGGTATACTCAACACTCTCTTTTGTCCCCTTTGCCTTTATACAAAGGAACTATGCATGCTCTCTGCCAATCCCTAGGTACCTTACCCTCTTCAATACATTTATTAAATAATTGCACCAACCACTCCAAAACTATATCCCCACCTGCTTTTAACATTTCTATCTTTATCCCATCAATCCCGGCTGCCTTACCCCTTTTCATTTTACCTACCGCCTCACGAACTTCCCCCACACTCACAACTGGCTCTTCCTCACTCCTACAAGATGTTATTCCTCCTTGCCCTATACACGAAATCACAGCCTCCCCATCTTCATCAACATTTAACAATTCCTCAAAATATTCCCTCCATCTTCCCAATACCTCCAACTCTTCATTTAATAACTCCCCTCTCCTATTTTTAACTGACAAATCCATTTGTTCTCTAGGCTTCCTTAACTTGTTAATCTCACTCCAAAACTTTTTCTTGTTTTCAACAAAATTTGTTGATAACATCTCACCCACTCTCTCATTTGCTCTCTCTTTACATTGCTTCACCACTCTCTTAACCTCTCTCTTTTTCTCCATTTACTCTTCCCTCCTTGCATCACTTCTACTTTGTAAAAACTTCTCATATGCTAACTTTTTCTCCCTTACTACTCTCTTTACATCATCATTCCACCAATCGCTCCTCTTCCCTCCCGCACCCACTTTCCTGTAACCACAAACTTCTGCTGAACACTCTAACACTACATTTTTAAACCTACCCCATACCTCTTTGACCCCATTGCCTATGCTCTCATTAGCCCATCTATCCTCCAAAAGCTTTTTATATCTTTCCCTAACTGCCTCCTCTTTTAGTTTGTAAACATTCACCTCTCTCTTCCCTGATGCTTCTATTCTCCTTGTATCCCATCTACCTTTTACTCTCAGTGTAGCTACAACTAAAAAGTGATCTGATATATCTGTGGCCCCTCTATAAACATGTACATCCTGAAGTCTACTCAACAGTCTTTTATCTACCAATACATAATCCAACAAACTACTGTCATTTCGCCCTACATCATATCTTGTATACTTATTTATCCTCTTTTTCTTAAAATATGTATTACCTATAACTAAACCCCTTTCTATACAAAGTTCAATCAAAGGGCTCCCATTATCATTTACACCTGGCACCCCAAACTTACCTACCACACCCTCTCTAAAAGTTTCTCCTACTTTAGCATTTAGGTCCCCTACCACAATTACTCTCTCACTTGGTTCAAAGGCTCCTATACATTCACTTAACATCTCCCAAAATCTCTCTCTCTCTCCTCTGCATTCCTCTCTTCTCCAGGTGCATACACGCTTATTATGACCCATTTCTCGCATCCAACCTTTACTTTAATCCACATAATTCTTGCATTTACACATTCATATTCTCTTTTCTCCTTCCATAACTGATCATTCAACATTACTGCTACCCCTTCCTTTGCTCTAACTCTCTCAGATACTCCAGACTTAATCCCATTTATTTCCCCCCACCGAAACTTCCCTACCCCCTTCAGCTTTGTTTCGCTTAGGGCCAGGACATCCAACTTCTTTTCATTCATAACATCAGCAATCATTTGTTTCTTGTCATCCGCACTACATCCACGCACATTCAAGCATCCCAGTTTTATAAAGTTTTTCTTTTTCTCTTTAGTAAATGTTTACAGGAGAAGGGGTTACTAGCCCATTGCTCCCGGCATTTTAGTCGCCTCATACGACACGCATGGCTTACGGAGGAAAGATTCTTTTCCACTTCCCCATGGAGAAGAACAAGAGCTATTTAGAAAAAGGGGAAAAACCTAGATGTATGTATATATATATGCATGTGCGTGTCTGTGAAGTGTGACCAAAGTGTAAGTAGGAGTAGCAAGATATCCCTGTTATCTAGCGTGTTTATGAGACAGAAAAAGAAACCAGCAATCCTACCATCATGCAAAACAGTTTCAGGTTTCTGTTTCACAGTCATCTGGCAGGACGGTAGTACTTCCCTGGGTGGTTGCTGTCTACCAACCTACTACCTACTATAAAAAACTACAACTATAAAAAACATACGAAAAAAAACACTGCAAAGTCGCTGTTTTAATAAAAAATTACGGTCTCACTTTTTTCTCTCATTATGCACTGTGTGCTGCAGGATTTGTTTTATGTGGTGCACACATACCACATAGATGTATTCTCATATCTAGGCCCAAATTTACCGCTCACAGCTTATCAGAGCTGAGCTCATGGCGTAGATCTACGGTTTGGACCCTCAACGTATAGCCATAGATCTACGGCACAGACTCTCAAAGGGTTAATGTATTTAACATACTTAACCCTTCTGTACATATTACTAAATTTTAAGAGAGAATCTTTCATCTTTCTTTTTTGGGCCACCCTGACTTGGTGGGATACAGCTGGTTTGTTGAAAGAAGATTTAACATACCTAGGAATAATTTACTATTATTCTCGTGACAGACACACTTTACCATTGATAAAATTGGAAGTTCAGTTCTTTCATTAAAGAGCCTAACATGGATCCGAGTCTTAACCCTCAAACTATCCAAGCAGATCTACGTTGACATGCGTAGTGCTCCAAAAGTAGATCTACGTTTTTTTTACATATTTTCAAATAAAAAAAAAAACGTAGATCAAAGTAAAAAAAAAAATCTATTTTTTTTTTACATGCTTTCAAATGTTGAAAAAACGTAGATCTACGTCTGGACAGTTTAAGGGTTAAGATAAAGTGGGGTCTGGAACAACTCTTGCAATTTTCAGTGCTCTAGTGTTTCAAACAAAACAGCCAAATTCTTTAAATCAGATATTAAGGCCAAAGCAATTGCTTTTTCAAGTTTACATACATGTCACTTAGTATAAGCATCATAAAATGATAGTACGTACAGGTACTTTATTACTAATATCCCTGCAGTTACAGTACCTAAATGCTTATCATATATTTTTCCCTATTTTTCAGTTTTTCCCAGTTTTTGTAGTCATATTTTTAGTAAATTACGGCAAATGCAAAACTACCCTCTTATTACTGCCTATTCTGAGGCTGTTGCCTACTATCAAAATTTATTTGGAAGTTATATATATCTGATATTAATAATAAACTTGTCAAAAAAAAGTCAATGACTACTAAAACTGCACTCATTTTCAAATATAATACAATCAATCATATGAGTCTTACCTGATCTGAGGAAGGGTAAAGCCCTCATATACTGGACAAATGTGTGTAACACCATCACCTGAGTCAACAACAACACCAGACTGCAAGCCTTGAGCATATAATGTCAGTACAGCTTGAATGGCTACAAAAGCACCAGCAAACCCATACTTTTCAAACATCATCTGAAATTCAAGCATTACACATTAGTTGAACCAAAGACAGACTACATGCCAACTCTAAGCATGGTATTATCTCATTAATATAGAATACAGCCTCTCCTCACTTAGCAACGTACTCGTTTACCGATGACTCGGACTTACGATGGGCTCTCTGACCAGTATGCATACCTAAATAATGTATATTAGAGCTGATTTCCTCTATTCTATTTATCACAATATACAGTGGACCCCCGACATTCGATATTAATCCGTTCCTGAGAGCCATTGAATGTCAAAAATATCGAAAGTCAAATTAATTTTCCCCATAAGAAATAATGGAAATCAAATTAATCCGTGCAAGACACCCAAAAGTATGAAAAAAAAATTTTACCACATGAAATATTAATGCAACAGAATAATTACAATAACAATAGATTAATAACAATAGAATAATTGACACTTACCTTTAATGAAGATCTGGTGATGATTGATGGGATGGGAGGAGGGGAGTGTGTGGATGGTGTTAGTGTTTAGATGGGGAATCCCCTTCCATTAGGACTTGAACTGGCAGCCTCACCATACCTTACCACACTGTGTATGCCACTACGATTCTTAAATCTTTCAAACCAACCTTTGCTGGCCTTAAATTCACTCACATCACTAGTTGCAGGCAATTTCTTTACCAAATCATCATGCACTCCGACACATGCACTCCACTTTCGTATTTTGCAATTATCTCTCTTCATTTCAATAGTCATTAGCACCTTTTTTCTCGAAGGGTTGGCACTAGAAGCTTTCTTGGGGCCCATGCTTACTTATTTTGCAGAAACAAGCACCAAAAACAGTGATAATATGGATAATATGGAATGTACCGAATGTATCCTTAGATGCGCGCACACTGGCTGGCCTGTAAGCACTGGCACACATGGTGCAGTTCAGGCCACACGTGGACACGTCTCGTACGAATCGTATCGAATGTCGGGTTTTCCATCAAATGTTGAGGTGAAATTTTTGCGTTAAAATGCATCGAATGTCGGATTTATCGAATGTCGATGCAATCGAATGTCGGGGGTCCACTCTACAGTAAACTACTGTATAAACATTTAAAAACATACTAAAAATGTTATAAATGGTGTGAGGGGTGACATTAAAGCAGTATCAAAGATAGCTGACATAAACCCACTACCATTATAGCACAGTGGTACCTTGACTTATGAGTGCCCCAACTTGCGAGTTTTCCAAGTTACGAGCCATCGCTCAGTCGATTTTTTGCTTTGAGCTGCAAGCCAAAATCCGAGTTACGAGCGAGCTTCAGATAAGCTGCCACTAGTTGGTGCAGCGAACGCCACAACATCTGCCCCAGCATCCTGTGTCTCACTGCTTACCTCGCCGTGGAAGTACGTCTCTCTCATGTTGTGCCTGCATTTTGTATTTTTTGTGCAGTTATTTTTACTCCACCACTACTTCAACCACTGACTCAACCTCTGCTTCACCCACTGCCTCCACCATGGAAGGTAATGTTCACTCGAGGATAAACAAAACCACACTGACTCACGATGCCTGTGTGGGCAGACGCGCAGGTGAACAGGTCTGGTACATGGGCCAAAACAAGGGGCACAGTGCAAAACTCAGGACAAAATTTAGCTGTAAAAAGTTCTCAAAACTTGAAGTGGCCAAAGCTAGAGGCGGCCAAAACTCGGGGTTCCACTGTAAGTGCAAAGGATAGTACTGCCAAGAAGAAGAGGGTGAAGTCCATTGAATAAAAGCATGAAATTATAAAAAAACACGAGTGAGGTGTGCATGTAGTCAACTTGGCGAGGCAGTATGAGCGTAGTACTTCTACAATATGTACCATACTAAAGCAGGAGTTTTATTCTGTTTTTATACAATGTTTTTATGTTTTTATACAATATTTCTTATTTATAAATAATTTTTATTTAAAAACACGTAACAAAAAAAAATTGGGGTGGCTTTTTGGGGGTCTGAAATGGATTAATGGCATTTCAATAAATTTCACCGAGGAAAATTGATTTGATATACAGTAGATCATCATTTAACCCTCTGACTGTTGCAATCCCAAATCCTGAAGTGTCTCCTGGTGTTGCAAAATATTTAAAAAAAAAAAAAAAAAAAAAAAAACTTATGAAATGAAAGAGAATTTTTTCCCTACCTTTACCTTTGATATACCTTTGAAGAGTTTCGAAAGTTTATCTACTCTCTGAGCCCGGCCATGGGCCAGGCTCGTCTGGTGCTTGCCTGGTCAACCAGGCTGTTGCTGCTGGAGGCCCACTGCCCCACATATCCATCACAGCCTTGTTGATCTAGCACCTGGTGAAGATACTTGTCCAGTTTCCTCTTGAAGGCTTTTACACTTGTTCCAGCAGTATTTCTAATATCTTCTGGCAAGATGTTGAATAGTCTGAGACCCCGGATATTGATACAGTGTTCCCTTATTGTCCCCACCGCACCCCTGCTCCTCACTGGGTTTATTTTACACTTCCTCTCATATCTCTCACTCCAGTATGTTATGGCAGTGTGCAGATTTGGGACCAAGCCCTCGAGTACCTTCCAGGTACATATCATGTACCTCTCTCTCCTCTGCTCCAATGAGTACATGTTCAAGACTTGCAGGCATTCCCAGTAGTTTAGATGCTTTACTGGTTCAATGTGAGCCATAAGCTATCTCTGTACTTGTTCTAGCTCCGATATTTCTCCTGCCTTGAACGGGATCGTCAGCACTGAGCAATATTCTAAGTGAGGGAACACTAGCGATTTGAAGAGTGTCACCATAGGCATTATTTCTCTTGTTTTGAAAGTTCTCAATACCCACCCCATCATCTTCCTGGCTTTCGTGATCTTTGTCTTGTTATGGTCTTTAAAAGAAAGGTCCGCTGACATAATTATTCCTAGGTCTTTTACGTGTTTCTTACATTCTATTTGGTGACCCTCTTGAGTTTTGTATATAGTGCTCCTTTTGAGTTCTTCATTCTTTCCATACCTAAAGCAGCTGGAACTTCACCACTGAACGTCATGTTGTTCTCCACTGCCCACTGGAAAACCCTGTTTACGTCTTCCTGTGCTTTTTCAGTGTCCTCTACCATACTGACTTTCATGCTTATTTTAGTGTCATCTGCAAATGATGATACAAAAGTGTGCTGGGTGTTTTTGTCTATGTCTGCTATAAGGATGAGGAACAGCAGAGGTGCCAGGACAGTGCCTTGGGGCACTGAGCTTTTGACCTCGCTGATGCTGGATCTTGCCCTGTTCACTACTTTTTGTGTTGTGTGTGTTATTAAACCAAAAATCCATCTGCCTACCTTCCCCGTAATGCCCTTGGCCTTCATTTTGTGCGCTATCACCCCATGATCGCATTTGTCAAACTTTTTTTTTTTTTTTCAACAAGTCGGCCGTCTCCCACCGAGGCAGGGTGACCCAAAGAAGAAAGAAAAATCCCCAAAAAGAAAATGCTTTCATCATCATTCAACACTTTCACCACACTCACACATTATCACTGTTTTTGCAGAGGTGCTCAGAATACAACAGTTTAGAAGCATACACATATAAAGATACACAACATATCCCTCCAAACTGCCAATATCCCAAACCCCTCCTTTAAAGTGCAGGCACTGTACTTCCCATTTCCAGGACTCAAAATCTGTATAAATCACATCTGCATTTTGGTCGTCTTCCAGTGCCTCCTTAATTCTGTCATAATGGTTCAGCAGCTGTGACAGACATGATCGTCCTGCTCTAAAACCATGCTGGTTCGGGTTATGTTGGTTGTGCTGGTCCATGAAATTTGTAACCTGCCATCTCATCACTCTTTCGAAGATTTTTATGATGTGAGAGGTTAGGGCTACCAGTCTGTAATTTTTAGCTAGTGCTCTACTACCTCCCTTATGCAAAGGAGCTATGTCTGCACTCTTTAAGGCCTCCAGTACTTCACCTAGATCTAAGCTCTTTCTCCAAAGAATACTGAGGGCTCGTGCTAGTGGTACTTTGCACTTCTTTATAAATAGAGCATTCCATGAATCTGGTCCAGGTGCTGAGTGAGTGGGCATGTTTTCCATTTCTTTTTCGAAATCTATGGGATTTGTACTAATGTCAGTTAGTTGGTCTGTGCGGCCTTCTTCTGGAGTAAAAAATATTTCTGCATTTTCTACCTTGCTGTCATTTAGTGGGTTGCTGAACACCAACTTGTACTGCTCTTTTAGGATTTCACTCATTTCCTGTTCATCGTCAGTATACGAGTCTCCTCTCAGTAGTGGTCCAATTCTACAGGTAGTTCTTAGCTTGGATTTTGCGTAGGAATAGAAATATTTTCGGTTACTTGCAATATCCTGTATGGCCCTTTGTACTTCTTCTGTGAGGTATGACATCCTAAGGTTTTGCTCTAATTCAGTGATCTCTCTGCTAAGTCTATCTTTCCTCTGTTGTAGCATGTGTGTGTTTTTAAGTAGTTCAGTAACCCGTTTTCTTCTGTACCATCTCCTACTCTCTCTCTTTATATCTGATCTTCTGGGTTTCCTCAATGGTACATGTTTCATACATACTTTGTATGCTTCTGTATTCAGCTTCTCTAGGCACTGGTGGGGATTTAGGGTGCTCATGTCTGATTCCCAGGGTATGTCTGATAGCTCTTGGTTTATTTGTTCCCAGTCAATTCTATGGTTGTTAAAATTAAACTTACTGAACATCCTGATGATAATGACACCAAAAGTATGAAATTTAATGGAAAACTTACAGAATCACGCTCTCGCAAAGTTAGCGACCTCGGCGACATTTATGCATCGGTGATTTCGCCTACATTGAGCCGTATCTTCAGCCAATTCCATTGTTCCAGTCCAACAAACTTATAGCTATTTCTTTAGAATTTAATTTGTTCTATCGATTGAGTACAAGAAACTGCCCATTTACCGATTTCAACTGCCCAATAAAGCGGTCAGAATTTGGCATTTTGGCCAATTTCATTTTTTTTTTTTATCACACCGGCCGATTCCCACCAAGGCAGGGTGGCCCGAAAAAGAAAAACTTTCACCATCATTCACTCCATCACTGTCTTGCCAGAAGGGTGCTTTACACTACAGTTTTTAAACTGCAACATTAACACCCCTCCTTCAGAGTGCAGGCACTGTACTTCCCATCTCCAGGACTCAAGTCCGGCCTGCCGGTTTCCCTGAATCCCTTCATAAATGTTACTTTGCTCACACTCCAACAGCACGTCAAGTATTAAAAACCATTTGTCTCCATTCACTCCTATCAAACACGCTCACGCATGCCTGCTGGAAGTCCAAGCCCCTCGCACACAAAACCTCCTTTACCCCCTCCCTCCAACCCTTCCTAGGCCGACCCCTACCCCGCCTTCCTTCCACTACAGACTGATACACTCTTGAAGTCATTCTGTTTCGCTCCATTCTCTCTACATGTCCGAACCACCTCAACAACCCTTCCTCAGCCCTCTGGACAACAGTTTTGGTAATCCCGCACCTCCTCCTAACTTCCAAACTACGAATTCTCTGCATTATATTCACACCACACATTGCCCTCAGACATGACATCTCCACTGCCTCCAGCCTTCTCCTCGCTGCAACATTCATCACCCACGCTTCACACCCATATAAGAGCGTTGGTAAAACTATACTCTCATACATTCCCCTCTTTGCCTCCAAGGACAAAGTTCTTTGTCTCCACAGACTCCTAAGTGCACCACTCACTCTTTTTCCCTCATCAATTCTATGATTCACCTCATCTTTCATAGACCCATCCGCTGACACGTCCACTCCCAAATATCTGAATACGTTCACCTCCTCCATACTCTCTCCCTCCAATCTGATATTCAATCTTTCATCACCTAATCTTTTTGTTATCCTCATAACCTTACTCTTTCCTGTATTCACCTTTAATTTTCTTCTTATGCACACCCTACCAAATTCATCCACCAATCTCTGCAACTTCTCTTCAGAATCTCCCAAGAGCACAGTGTCATCAGCAAAGAGCAGCTGTGACAACTCCCACTTTGTGTGTGATTCTTTATCTTTTAACTCCACGCCTCTTGCCAAGACCCTCGCATTTACTTCTCTTACAACCCCATCTATAAATATATTAAACAACCACGGTGACATCACACATCCTTGTCTAAGGCCTACTTTTACTGGGAAAAAATTTCCCTCTTTCCTACATACTCTAACTTGAGCCTCACTATCCTCGTAAAAACTCTTCACTGCTTTCAGTAACCTACCTCCTACACCATACACTTGCAACATCTGCCACATTGCCCCCCTATCCACCCTGTCATACGCCTTTTCCAAATCCATAAATGCCACAAAGACCTCTTTAGCCTTATCTAAATACTGTTCACTTATATGTTTCACTGTAAACACCTGGTCCACACACCCCCTACCTTTCCTAAAGCCTCCTTGTTCATCTGCTATCCTATTCTCCGTCTTACTCTTAATTCTTTCAATTATAACTCTACCATACACTTTACCAGGTACACTCAACAGACTTATCCCCCTATAATTTTTGCACTCTCTTTTATCCCCTTTGCCTTTATACAAAGGAACTATGCATGCTCTCTGCCAATCCCTAGGTACCTTACCCTCTTCCATACATTTATTAAATAATTGCACCAACCACTCCAAAACTATATCCCCACCTGCTTTTAACATTTCTATCTTTATCCCATCAATCCCGGCTGCCTTACCCCCTTTCATTTTACCTACTGCCTCACGAACTTCCCCCACACTCACAACTGGCTCTTCCTCACTCCTACAAGATGTTATTCCTCCTTGCCCTATACACGAAACCACAGCTTCCCTATCTTCATCAACATTTAACAATTCCTCAAAATATTCCTTCCATCTTCCCAATACCTCTAACTCTCCATTTAATAACTCTCCTCTCCTATTTTTAACTGACAAATCCATTTGTTCTCTAGGCTTTCTTAACTTGTTAATCTCACTCCAAAACTTTTTCTTATTTTCAACAAAATTTGTTGATAACATCTCACCCACTCTCTCATTTGCTCTCTTTTTACATTGCTTCACCACTCTCTTAACTTCTCTCTTTTTCTCCATATACTCTTCCCTCCTTGCATCACTTCTACTTTGTAAAAACTTCTCATATGCTAACTTTTTCTCCCTTACTACTCTCTTTACATCATCATTCCACCAATCGCTCCTCTTCCCTCCTGCACCCACTTTCCTGTAACCACAAACTTCTGCTGAACACTCTAACACTACATTTTTAAACCTACCCCATACCTCTTCGACCCCATTGCCTATGCTCTCATTAGCCCATCTATCCTCCAATAGCTGTTTATATCTTACCCTAACTGCCTCCTCTTTTAGTTTATAAACCTTCACCTCTCTCTTCCCTGATGCTTCTATTCTCCTTGTATCCCATCTACCTTTTACTCTCAGTGTAGCTACAACTAGAAAGTGATCTGATATATCTGTGGCCCCTCTATAAACATGTACATCCTGAAGTCTACTCAACAGTCTTTTATCTACCAATACATAATCCAACAAACTACTGTCATTTCGCCCTACATCATATCGTGTATACTTATTTATCCTCTTTTTCTTAAAATATGTATTACCTATAACTAAACCCCTTTCTATACAAAGTTCAATCAAAGGGCTCCCATTATCATTTACACCTGGCACCCCAAACTTACCTACCACACCCTCTCTAAAAGTTTCTCCTACTTTAGCATTCAGGTCCCCTACCACAATTACTCTCTCACTTGGTTCAAAGGCTCCTATACATTCACTTAACATCTCCCAAAATCTCTCTCTCTCCTCTGCATTCCTCTCTTCTCCAGGTGCATACACGCTTATTATGACCCACTTCTCGCATCCAACCTTTACTTTAATCCACATAATTCTTGAATTTACACATTCATATTCTCTTTTCTCCTTCCATAACTGATCATTTAACATTACTGCTACCCCTTCCTTTGCTCTAACTCTCTCAGATACTCCAGATTTAATCCCATTTATTTCCCCCCACTGAAACTCTCCTACCCCCTTCAGCTTTGTTTCGCTTAGGGCCAGGACATCCAACTTCTTTTCATTCATAACATCAGCAATCATCTGTTTCTTGTCATCCGCACTACATCCACGCACATTTAAGCAACCCAGTTTTATAAAGTTTTTCTTCTTCTCTTTTTTAGTAATTGTATACAGGAGAAGGGGTTACTAGCCCATTGCTCCCGGCATTTTAGTCGCCTCATACGACACGCATGGCTTACGGAGGAAAGATTCTTTTCCACTTCCCCATGGACAATAGAAGAAATAAAAAAGAACAAGAGCTATTTAGAAAAAGGAGAAAAACCTAGATGTATGTATATATATATATGCATGTGCGTGTCTGTGAAGTGTGACCAAAGTGTAAGTAGGAGTAGCAAGATATCCCTGTTATCTTAGCGTGTTTATGAGACAGAAAAAGAAACCAGCAATCCTACCATCATGCAAAACAGTTACAGGTTTTTGTTTCACAGTCATCTGGCAGGACGGTAGTACTTCCCTGGGTGGTTGCTGTCTACCAACCTACCAATTTCATGCAAATTAAAAAATATGTCAATTTCAAAATAGGGTCCAGAATGAACAATGCAGACATTCCTGGCACTAAAATAACATTTTCTCTGATCATCAGTTACGTTTCCAGGCCCCTGTTATAATACTCTTGCTTTCTATTTTGAATTTTTATTCAAACAAAAAATAGAAAATTTACTGTTATGTAGACTACTGCAATATTGTAATAATTGTATAAATAGCATTAACCCATTCATGACTGTGTATTAGAATGGCTAGTTGGACATTTATTGGACAACGACGTCATTTGTTTACTCTTGAACATCAGCAAAAATCGAACATTTCTGCCACTTTGAGCTCCAGTTCAAGATCCTTTTCATAATAAAACCAATCAAAATCACTTCTATTTCTATATGTTTTCAATTCTATCAAATGAGACCAAGAAAATAAGAATACAACCATAAATGCTATATGAAAATACACCTCAAAGTCGGCGTTTTAATCCAAAAAACATGGTCGGTTTTTTTTTTCTCATGCACTGAGTGCTGCAGGATTTTTTTTATACTGGACACACTGACCACACAGACCCATTCTCTCACATGTGGGCCTACCAGCTTTCTCCTGCTTGATTTGAAGCCCCTAGAATTTGAGTATATATACGTCAAACACATGGGCTCGTAAGACATATTATATACAACTAACACTGTCAAAAGGTTAACACGGTAGCTACATTCCTGAAAATGGCATGTTAGGCAAAACAGTGTTAGATGAACTGAAGGGTTATGTTCCTGGGAGCCCCAAAAAAGCCAAACAGCCTTTTTTTTGGCCTCAACATCTCACAAAAATAGAAGTGAATATGGAATTGTAGTTCACTGTTGTGATGTATTATGTTGTTTTTACTGGTTAAGACTACAAATGTAACAGAAATAATAATATTTCTTACCTTAAATTGTGGGTGCTAGTTTTTGTAGATGATTGTAAAGAGAGTGGAGAGTTATGCTGTAGCCCTAATGGGCTGAGGTGGATGGTAGAGGTTCTAGTACTGAAGTCGATGGTTGTACTGGAGTGTCTAACTTTAAGTCAGTCAAGTCATTCAGTCAGTCATTCAAGTCATTCAGTCAGTCATTCAAGTCATTCAGTCAGTCAGTCAAGTCATTCAGTCAGTCATTCAAGTCATTCAGTCAGTCATTCAAGTCATTCAGTCAGTCATTCAAGTCATTCAGTCAGTCAGTCAAGTCATTCAGTCAGTCATTCAAGTCATTCAGTCAGTCATTCAAGTCATTCATTCAGTCAGTCAAGTCATTCAGTCAGTCAGTCAAGTCATTCAGTCAGTCAGTCAAGTCATTCAGTCAGTCATTCAAGTCATTCAGTCAGTCATTCAAGTCATTCAGTCAGTCATTCAAGTCATTCAGTCAGTCAGTCTCCATATTACAGAATGGACATAAATTCGTTAGAAAACATTCAGCATAGGATGACTAAATTAATACATAGCATTAGAAATCTTCCTTATGAAGAAAGATTGAAGACTCTTAAATTACATTCACTTGTTAGACGAAGAATGAGGGGAGACCTGATCGAAGTGTATAAGTGGAAGATAGGTATTAATAAAGGGGATATTAACAAGGTCTTGAGGATATCTCTCCAAGAGAGAACCCGCAGTAATGGATTTAAATTAGATAAGTTTAGATTTAGAAAGGACATAGGAAAGTATTGGTTTGGAAATAGGGTAGTTGATGAGTGGAACAGTCTACCTAGTTGGGTTATTGAGGCTGGGACTTTGGGTAGTTTCAAATTTAGGTTGGATAAGTACATGAGTGGGAGGGGTTGGATTTGAGTGGGACTTGCACATCAGAGCTTATTTCTTGGGTAGCATTGAAAATTGGGTTGGTCAAATGTTTGTTAGTGGGATGAATTGTAAAGGACCTGCCTAGTATGGGCCAATAGGCCTGCTGCAGTGTTCCTCCTTTCTTATGTTGTTATTTTTTTTATTATTATTATTTAATTTCCTTTTATGTAGTGCTGTACACTGTTTATCTCAAGGATATACACTGTATTCTTTCAAAATACACTTTTCACTGCGCTATACTGGGATTATTGTTTTATTATTAACACAGCAGCTAGGCCTACGTTAACTTTCCCCTACATTTCTATGGAAAACTTTATTTCCTGTTTAGCAGAGGTAACGGTTGTATGCTCAATTTATGTATGCTGTGATTCCCTGCACCTCCACTGCATATTACATTATTATTATTCCCTGCATATTATATTATTATTATTATTATTGTATTATATTATTATACTATTACAGTGGACCCCCGCATAGCGACTTTAATCCGTGCAAGAGGGCTGATTGTTATGCGAAATGATCGGTATGCGAATGAATTTTCCCCATAAGAAATAATGGAAATCAAATTAATCCGTGCAAAACACCCAAAAGTATGAAAAAAAAATTTTACCACATGAAATATACATTTTCCTACACACAAAGAGAAGGATACATGCACAATAGTAGCGTAGTACATGCACAATATATATTGTGCATGTACTACTCTACTAAATGAAGAATAAATGACACTTACCTTTATTGAAGATACAGCAATGACTGATGAGACACTGTGTCCTGGGAGTGCCTTTTCCTCCTGAGTACTGTAGGTCCTGTTTGGCATTTTCTTCCAGAACAGGCTTTATCACACTGTGTATGCCACTACGATTCTTAAATCTCTCAAACCAACCTTTGCTGGCTTTAAATTCACCAATATGAGCACTAGTTCCAGGCATTTTTCCCTGTTCACCTGGGTGTTAGTCGACTGGTGTGGGTTGCATCCTGGGAGACAAGATTAAGGACCCCATTGGAAATAAGTTAGACAGTCTTCGATGACACTGACTTTTTTGGGTTATCCTGGGTGGCAAATCCTCTGGGGTTAATTGTTTCTTGGTATTCTCAATAAGCCACACCAACAACGGTGCTACAGCAGCAGCAGCTGACAGTGATACAGCAGCAGCAGACGATGCTACAGCAGCAACAGACGATGCTACAGCAGTAGCAGACGGTACTACAGCAGCAGCAGCAGCAGCTGACGGTGGTACAACAGCAGCAGCAGCAGACGATGCTACAGCAGCAGCAGACGATGCTACAGCAGCAGCAGACGGTACTACAGCAGCAGCAGCAGCTGACGGTGGTACAACAGCAGCAGCAGCTGTACCACCAATAGTAGCGATGGTTGATTGGGGTTTATTATACAACCTGGCCAGCTCGGAGACACGCACTCCACTTTCATACTTATCAATGATCTTTTTCTTCATCTCTATAGTAATTCTCACCCTTATTGCTGTAGGGTTGGCACTAGAAGCTTTCTTGGGGCCCATGGTCACTTATTTTCCAGAAAAAATCACCAAAAACACTGTAATAATACGAAATGTTCCGATTGTATGCTTGGATGTTACCGCGGAGGCTGGCTGGTAAACAATCCCACCGGCGGCACATGTGAGGCTGGCTAAGGGCGCACATTGGACGCATCTCGGACGAAGAGCGGTGAGCGGGTTTTTGGGCGGTATGCGAGGCAAAATTTTTGCGATAAAAGCGAGCGGTATGCGGATTGAACGGTATGCGATGCGTACGGTATGTGGGGGTCCACTGTATTATTATACATATTATTATTATACATATTATTATACATATTATTATTATTATACATATTATTATTATTATATAAATAATTTGTAATTTTTATTCACACAAAAAATATAAAATTTACTGTTATTCCTTATGGCAATAATTGTATAAATAATGTCAACCCATTCACGACTGCATATTGGAATGGACAGTAACGTCATTTGTTTACTCTGAAACAGCCAAACAATGGGCCATTTCTCCTAGGTTGAGCTCTATTTCAAGGTACTTTTTGTCATGAAAGCAATTAAAATCATATCTATTTCTGTAATATATCTCCACTCTATCAAATGAGACCAAAAAAACAAGAATACAACCATAAAAACCTGAGAAGTGAACTCCATTATTTATTCTTAGATTTCTTCCATTTTTGGTGTATGTTAAGAAGCATCTTTCCATCATACATTGCCCAAGTTTCAATAAGATAATCCAACAAACAAATGAGATACAATTCCCGAAATCAAGAGCAAGAGTCCGTCACCAGTGTCAAGGAACCTGCCTTGAGGTCTGCTCGCTTGTGGAAATTTTGCTCGTGTATGGAAGCAAAAAATCGACCCATCGACTGCTCGTATTTGGAAAAACTCGCACGTGGACAAGCTCGCAAGTAGAGGTTCCACTGTACAACATGAGTTCACAGCGAATGAACGCACGTCTGACCGAGACCAACTACAAAGCAAGGGTCTTTGCTAGGTGTACACGACAACAGGAAGTGGGGAAAATTTGCGCATGCAAAAAAAATGGCGTGGAATGTGAAACTTGGCATGACTGTTTGGCACCCAATTATGTGTTCATGACCAGATGCAAAAATTTGGCAAATTTTTTGGTCGTGAACTGATTTGTTCATGTTGGGAAGCATTCATGACCAGAGGTTCCACAGTATTGTCTTTAAATAGTGATTCACTTTACCTGTAACATTCTCTCTCTATTCTTTGTTGGATTCATTGGTGGCTCAGTGAGCATAATCTTGCATTCTCGAGGATCCAGACCCATTTTTTCTGGGCCAAAAGTGTAATCCCAAACATGGCACATATCTTCCCAATTTTTAACAATGCCATTCTCCATAGGGTATGTTACCTCCAGCATTGACCGTAATTTACTGGCTTCATCTCCCACCATGAGATCCTGAGGGTAAAAAAAATTAAATCAGTACCGTACCTGCTACTATTCATCCTGCCAGATTTTATCAAGTTAAAACAATTACGAAAATATAATCAACATTTATGTCCAATGACTGTACTCATAAAATTTCATGCAAAAATTATTTATAATTTTCTAAAAAAAAATTATATATGTAAATACAAATACTGACACTTTTTCACTGAGCTCTTTCTACTAATACTGTGCTGTACACATACAGTGTTCATGTTTTTCAGTATAATGAATATGTCTAACTACTGTATTTTTTAATCATACAAAAATTATAGAATTGTAATTACAAACTCTATTACATACAATATCATTACTACAGATTCCCCACTGTATTCGAGTCACAAGAATACAAAAGCAATGGGTACATGAAACTAGGAACTGATATTGTAGTAAGTCAATGACACTAAACATGGAAACCTATATTTTGCATTGTTTTACCCACAGTGGAGCATTAGAAAATACCACTGTGGGTGAAACGCCATAAAATAATGTCTTTGAATTACCGCTCGTCAGTTTTTGCCATCATGTAACAACAGTGTGGCTGCTACAGCTTAAGGAGCATTCGGGTAAAGAAGAAGTGTCTGAGGAAGGTGCAAACTACCAAGAAAGGTACTGGCCTAAAAGTAGTGTTTAGTGTCTAATAATGTTACTCATGCTTTAGCACACTGAAGTTTCACACAAAATGTAATCTCATTATTTTAATGGAACAATAGTTTGTGTGTGACAAAGAACTTAATTGGTCGAAGTACAGTATCTACGTTCATACTCAAAATGGTTGTCCTGCTCATGAGACAGTGTAAGAACCAACTTGAGTTAAGACAGGATGTAACAAACCTGGCATTAATCTAAAGTTTCCACCAATACAAGCTGCTGCTCTGTGCAACACATCGAGCGAAACTACCAACCCTGCCTGAAATCATGTTAAAATCTGAATTTTAGAGCATCACAATGATGACATCAGTTACTGGTGTCATCAGTTACTGGTGTCATCAGTTACTGGTGTCATCAGTTACTGATGTCATTACCGTGATGACATCAGTAATTGAGTTTACTCTGTAAAATAGGGATTATAGTAAACTCAGAATATATATGATAAGAAATTTACATCTCTCAGTGAATATAACCTCCAATATTTTCACTAAGTTGAATGCCCTACTTACAGCCATCATCCACAGTCATACCACATCTGCCTGTGTTCTGCAAGCAATTCCATTTTTTTCATTTTTTCTGTATCTTTGTGCTTTGCATATGAAGTCAGCTCTATCACAGCTTTAGCAGATACTGAGATGTTATATATTGCTTTTTATCAGTGAAGTCTTCATTACATCATCCTTATAACTTCATTTTTTTCACTTTGACCTCCAACTGCCCTTTATGTTGCACACATGTATATTATTAATGCTGTGCACTTCTGAATGACCCTGGCAGTTTTTGCATTTTCCTATTATTAATCTTCCTTAGTTATGTACTTAATAAAGCTAGGGTCATATTTCATATGAAAGTCGAGTACTGTAAGTCTATTATAATTAATGAATAGTTCCATTATAGTGTAGTAAAAATTTCAAAAGCAATTTTGCTTTAAATTTGGCAAGTTTAGAAAGTGGATTGTAAGAGACTGCAGAAAATGCAACTGAAAAATACTAATGCTTAAGTAAAAATGTAAGAAGGTGAATGATAACAAAAGACAAAATTTTGTATTAAGGAATAACTTTAATTGTTTGTTTGGAACATAAATGAAATCAATTAGAAAATGATAGCACTATCCTGTTCACTTAGCAGATTTTGTGTAACATGATTTATGTACTTTATATGAAGCAATAAATCTGTGTAATCACTCGGCACAAGAACTCCTGGCTCCTTGATCCTACATCCTTTCACAATTAGTGAACAACAGATGAATTCTGGACCAGTGCTTGCACCTAATGACCCCATACACATTTATCACTGCATACAAAATAATGATACAACTACTAATACCTATGAAAGGTTAATACCTACATGGAGGCAGCAACAAACATGTGAGATTGTCTTTATACTCTGACCAACTGAGATCCTCTTCAGCAGATACAGAAGTGTAGGAGAAGCATGTTAAACAGGAGAAAAGAAGGTAAGTCACATGAAGAATCTGTCATGGCCAAGGAAGTTGATACTCTTCATGGTGGGTTGGGCTATTCTAAGTACAGTGGAGATGCTATGTTGGTAGTAGCAGTGGTTTAGAACTGAATATTAGGCTTGGTAGTGGTATGTGCTTTTCATCAAAATAAAATTTGAATTACATGAAGTTTCAGATGTCTTTTTGAAATGCCTGTATAGTACTGTCTATCAATGCTATCATGATATTTTCTGTTAGTGGATGCATTTAGTTTGTGTGTGTGTGTAGTTGGCTCCCTCCCAATTAATGTTATGACTCAAGATTTTACGTATATGTTGAAACAAGACTGAGCTTTCTTGGACCTATCTGATGGACAATTTATGATGTTACACAACTCTCCAAGCCACAGCCCATCTGCCCCATGTAAATCAAAACCCAATGTTTTGAAACACACCTGGTGTTTGTGACTAAACTGGTCATTTATGGTTTCTAGAGAAACAATTTTCCATCTTGTTCATGTAAGAAAATGCTATATCTAAGACATTCTAACACTTATCCATTATAACTTGATGAAAAACACATACCAGTACCAAATATAACTTTGAATTTCAAAACACTATAACTGCTACTACCACCAACATATCTCCACCTTGCACACTATGCAGGTTCCACCCACTTTCTTTTTCCATGAGATTCTTCATATGACTCGCCCTTCTCATTTTCCTATATAATATGCTTCTCCTTCACTCTCGTGAATCTGTTGAAGAGGATCTCCGATGAAGGTCAAAATATACAAACTGTCCCGCTTGGTCTCCATGTGGGATATGACCTTTCAGCAAAAACTATTTGTTACAATCTGACACAGCAACTAATACCTATAAACATTTATAAAACTAACAGAATACTGTGCTATTACTACTACAATTGTAAAAACTACCACCAACACCACTGCAATAACCAGCATAGAAGCTACAACCACCAAAAAAACAGGGTATGAAAGCATGTATGCACTAAGACCTGAGGAAGGTTTAAGGTACAACAATGCTCATTAGTTCACATTCAAAAGATCACTTGCCTTTGAAAGGATATACATTGTAAATTAGATTTAACAGAGTAATAAGGAAGAACAGGTGGGTGGTAATGATAATTGTTGTGGATAAACATGAGGGTGTTGTACTGTGATCATTACAATAATGGATATTACTCTAACTTAAATCTGTTAAATCCAGTGTTTATACAGTATACAAAAAACAACAAGGGAATCAACAGGAGTGGAAAACTCCAAGTTGCATAATTACAGAAAGAAAATCATAAAAATACATAACTTGTAGTCTGGTTGATAGCATCCTCAGCTCACATATTAAGGGTCTAGGAATCAATTCCAGCCCAAGTGAAACACTGGGCATGTTTCCTTACACCTGCTGCCCCTGTTCACTTAGCAGTAAGCAGGTACCTGGGTGTTAGCCAACTGTTGTGGGTCACATCTTGGGGTACAAGATTAACCTAAGTTGGGCTTTCTATATAGTATCCCAATGAGGTCAGCTAGGCCTATAATAGTTGTATCATGTACTTGTAGAAATAAAGACTATTTTATCATGTATTGTACAGTACAATAAACAAGGATAAGGCTGTATACACCAGGGTGAATACACATCCTTTCCTGCTCAGACAAAGAACAATTTCAACCTATTGTAGTGAAGGGATTAGAGTAATACAATCATGTCTAATGGCATCCCTTAACTTGTAAAGGATATACTGCATCAGTTTAAAAGCTTGAGGAGACTGTGGATTTTGAGGTAAAATAGTAAAACAAATATCAGCAGGACCTTTGTTTAGATAATAGTTGAGAGTACTCTTCCAAAGCATTGGTATGCCTTAACACCAAGCAACAACAAAGACTTCTGTGTCATCCTTCAAGTGCAGATGTCTTATTCCACCTCTGCCTTGAGCATCAGTGAGAAATTTCCTGTTTTCTTCCTGTACCACTCATTATCATTGCACATAGCCTGCTGGGCAACTGATAGGGCCACCATATATTAGCTCTTATAGACTTGGGAAAAGTCTGTTATTGTTGAGGAGGCTGGAGACAGTGAGGAGGTAATGTTTAATGTCTCAGAGAATTGTATGGTGTGACTATAATGCAAAGAGTTTAAGGCATAGAAATTAAGGCAGCGTAAGGTTAAAAAAGATATTCAGAGGGCATATATCTGTGTTGCTAGGAGAATGTAGAAATTTTTATGTATTTTCTAACTTTTGATATTAAAAAGGTTACTAGTGTACTACAGCACTGTACTGAAGATGGCTATCCCAAATAACATGTTTATGTTTCTCCAAGCTCAAGAGGCCCCATGAAGAAGTACAAATTGCTCATGTTTGAAAATATAATTGTTCAGCAACTCCATTTAAAAGAACATTCTAAAAAAACTCATTATAGCCTACTGTATATCTTGACACAAGTATGTACTAAAACAAAACAAATCTGCAATGTTCTATGCTGTAAAATACCCATACTGTATGTATGAGACAAAATACAGAAAAATACCAGGTTTGTGCAGATTTGCTTTGCATAGTTTTCTCATAAAAAATATGCTCTCGTGCAAAACCTGGGATGCCAGTATGCCAATGAATGTGGATAAATAAACCATCATAATACTTAACGAACCTAGAATACTTTTTATAAATTACCGAACACTGCAAGTATTCACAAATTCATGCTTCTAAAACATGTGTATTCATAATGCAGTAAATTACTTTTCAGTAATTATATGTATAATATGCCTCTTCAAATATGAAACAATAATTAATGCAGTTATTTTTATTTAAGAAAAGGTCCTGTATAAATAAAATGCTTGAAAATAACCAGCTTTATCATATCTTTAATAAACGAATTATTCACTTTCATGTTATTTTAACGTTAGCCGATCTTTTGTACACTTGCACATTAAGATAACATAAGAGCATGCTACACATTATATCACTTCCTTTCAATAATAATTAAAAAGTTTTGTGTGCAAAGGAAAATATACAAGACAAAGGTACTCTGTATGTCAATGGTAAATTAAGGTGTACAACAGCAGCAAATTAGGTGCACAAGAGCAGCAAATTAAGTGCACAAGAGCAGCAAATTAGGTGCACAAGAGCAGCAAATTAAGGTGCACAAGAGCAGCAAATTAAGGTGCATAAGAGCAGCAAATTAAGGTGCACAAGAGCAGCAAATTAAGGTGCATAAGAGCAGCAAATCATAAGTCATTACACATGGAATTTCAATGTGCCAAATACAGGAGCTATGAATCAGACCCCAGCAAATACAACTGTAGTTGGCACAAACACAAGGCAAACACACGTAGCAACATGCAACTCAAAGAGAAAGTCATGTTCTCTAGGACACTTCATAACTACTTACAGGAAAATGAGCCCACTCCTTCCATTTTAAGCAGCAATGCACAAAACAGTTAATGGACAATAATTACAAATGGAGAATCAGAATCAGACAATTATATTAGAGGGACTAATGTAGACACAGAACAAGTTATATACAGTACTGTATACATGTATGTATAATATTTATACATAATGTGTATGTACACACACACACACACACACACACACATGGGGCCAGGAGCTGTGACTCGACCCCTGCAGCCACAACTAGGTGAGTATGTATGTACGTATGTACACACACACACACACACACACACACACACACACACACACACACACACACACACACACACACACACACACACACACACACACACACAGCCAGCCTCTCCGCATTTAACAATGGAGTTCCATTTCAAAGACCACATTGGTAAATGAATTCGTTGCTAAACAAGGAGCACATACAGTGGAACCTTGAGTTTCGAACTTAATCCGTTCCAGGAGCTAGTTCTAAAGTCAAAACGTTCGAAACTCAAAGCAATATTTCCCATAAGAAATAATGTAAATACAATTAATCCGTTGCAGAAACCCAAAAATATTCACAAAAAAAAATACATTTTATAAAGATTAATCATAGTTCTACATACACACAACAAACATACATAGTACAATTAGTAATAGATAAATATTTAAATAAACATATAAAATAACATTTTTACTTACCTTTACTGAAGACTGTTGATGGCATCTGGAAGATAGGGAAGAGTGAGAGAGCACTTATTGTTTGGAAGGCGAATCCCCTTCCATAAAGACTAGGTAACAAGTTCTTATCTGGGATTACTTCCCTTCTTTAAAATTTCCCTAAATTGGGACATGGTTCTGTCACTGAACTTGGTGCAGAGATGACTTGTTTCAGCTTGCTCAGGGTGATATTTTATGCCTGCACCCTCTTCCACATTGCACAAATCTCCTTAATCTCTGAAGAAGGCACCACCCACCACCACCGTCCTCCAATATTGACCATCCACCATCACCACCACGGTAGCTTATTTCACAGTCGCACTTAATAAACAAGCACCAAACACAATGAATTAATTGTCAAATGTTTAAATGAGCACACCGGTCAGTGCTCACTCAAGCATAAACAAAGCCAGACTGGCTCATGATGCCTGCATGGGGATGCATACAGACCAGGCAGTCAGACAGGTCTGGTACCCGGCGGTTTGAAACACGGAGCAAGTTCAATACTCGGGACAAAATTGGTTCGAATAAAGCGGTCGAAACTCGAAGTGTTTGATAGTCGATACGTTCGAAACTCGGAGTTTCACAGTAATAATAGTGGGTTTGTGTCAACTACATACATGTATCTCTAATACGTATTGTTTTAATGTTATCTTTGCACCATTTATAACATTTTTAGCATACAGGTCCACAACCCTTTATCCGAAATTCTGAAACTGGAAAAGTTCCGAAAACTGAAGGTTTTTCGTGGAGCGTCAGTCGTCTCAGTGGTGGGTCACGCCGCCACGTGGTGGCGTTGAGAATCATTCTGAACTTTAAAAAATTCTGAAATTCAAAACAATACTGGCCCCAAGGCTTTTGAATAAAGGGATGTGGACCTGTATTTTTAAATGTACAGTGAATCCCCAGGTTTCGGCCACACTGAGAATCGGCTGCTTCAGGTTTCGACCATTTTTTCGGCCAAATTTTGTCCCTCATTTCGGCCATTGCCCCGGGTTTCGGCCAGCGTACCAGACCTGTCCGCCTCCCCATGCAGGAGTCATGAGCCAGTCTAGCGTTGTTTATCCTTAAGTGAACATTACCCTGAGAGCTCATCTTGCAAGCCGTCCAGCCAGCCAGCCAGTCATCCATCCATCCAGCTAGTCAGCCAGCCAGGCAGCCAGCCAGCCAGCCAGGCAGCCAGCCAGCCAGGCAGGCAGCCAGCCAGCCAGGCAGGCAGCCAACCACCCAGCCATCTAGCCAGCCATTAATTGTGACTGTGAAATAAAGAAAATGCCAGGAACCAGTGCTCATTTTAGTGAATTTAAGGCCAGCAGAGGCTGGTTTGACAGATTTAAGAAGCATAGTGGCATACAGTGTTGTAAGGCATGGCGAGGCTGCCAGTTCTGGCTAATTAGCTGAAAAATATGTGCTCTATCCTCCCTATCTTCCAGACGCCAGCAAGTCTCTTCAATAAAGTAAATGTTATTTTAAATGTTTATTTAAATTTTAATTTATCTACTGTATACTATACAGTGGTCCCTCAATTATCATCCTTAATCCGTTCCTGGAAGTGGGACTATTATCGAAATAGACGATTTTCGAATCAATTTTCCCCATAAGAAATAATGTAAATTCAATTAATTCGTTCCAGACATCCAGAAGTATCCACAACCATTTTTTTTTGTACCTAAAAGATAGATTTACATGCACAAAAGAATGAACATTCAACATGACAGTTACCTTTATTGAAGGCTGTTGTTGATGAATGGAAGACAGGGAGGAGGAGAGAGGGAAGAGAGGTTATTGTTTGGAAGGGGAATCCCCCTCCATAAGGACTCTAGGTCACTTCAGGGGTCACTTCCCTAGCATAAATATAGATTTACATGCAGAAAAGAATGCCAAATAAATGTAAAGCGCTAATAAAATGTATAAATGAACATTGGAAAATAGGGGTAGTTGATGAATGGAACGGTCTGCCTAGTAGGGTGATCGAAGGTAAAGCATTGGGTAGTTTCAAATTTAGGTTGGACAAATACACGAGTGAGAGGGGTTGGATTTGAGTCGGACTTGCACCTGAGCTTGTTGCTTGGGTAGCATTTGCTCTGTTAGTGGGTTGGATTTGTGAAGGACCTGCCTAGTATGGGCCAGCAGGTCTACTGCAGTGTTCCTCCTTTCTTATGTTCTTACTGAAGACTTGTTTGTGTGAGGGAGGGATGGCAAGTTTATTGTTGGAGAATATGACACTAATATCAACTCTACAGCTTATTTATCTATCAAAATTCAACTAATATGACATAATAAACAATATTAACCCTTTCAGGGTCCGTCCCGTAGATCTACGGCTTTACGGTGAGTGTCCAAACCGTAGATCTACGCCATGAGCTCAGCTCACTCTGATAAACTGTGAGTGGTACATTTGGGCCTAGATATGAGAGAATACATCTATGTGGTATGTGTGCACCACATAAAACAGATCCTGCAGCACACTGTGTATAATGAGAGAAAAAAAATGAAATCATGATTTTTCGATTAAAACAGCAACTTTGCAGTGTTTTTTCGTATGTTTTTTATAGTTGTATTTGCGATTTCTTGGTCTCATTTGATAGAATGGAAGACATATTACAGAAATAGAGATGATTTTGATTGGTTTTAGCACTGGAAATGGCTTGAAACTGAGCTCAAAGTAGCGGAAATGTTAAATTTTTGCCGATATTCAAGAGTAAACAAACGACCTCACACGTCTAATACACATCAGCTGGTGGGTCTAATATACATTCACAAATATGGTGATGATATTTATACAATTATTACAGTATTGAATAACAGTAAATCTTCTATTTTTTGGTGTGAATAAAAATTTATTATGTGAATAAAAAATAAAAATGGAATTTATTTGTAAAGCCTCAAAACATAACTAATGAACAGAGGAAATGTTAGTTTAGTGCCAGGAATGCCTACATTGTTTATTCTGGACCCTATTTTGAAATTGGAATATTTTGAACTTTGTGTTAAATTGGCCAAATTAACAATTTCCGATCACTTTATTTTGTAGTTGAAACAGTTGACTTGGCGATTTCTTGTGCTCAATCGATAGAATAGAAGTAATACTAGTGAAATAGCTAAGAATTTGGTTGATTGGAATAATGTAATTGGCCTAAAATGGTAGTCAAAGTCGGCAAAATCGCCGATTCGTAAATATCGCTGACACATCAAAATTCGCGAGAGCATAATTTCGTCAATTTTCCACCAAATTTCGTACTTTTTGTTTTATTACCTTCACAAAAAGATTCTCTACGATTTCATAAGAAAAAATAACAAATTTTTTTTTTGAAAATTCTTGGACACTGGTGCGTGACTCCAGATTTGGGCCTTGGACCCTGAAAGGGTTAATAACACAGAAACATGGAGTATACTCTAGAATAAATAAAATAAGCCATTATGTATGTTACGAGAGGTGTTATGGTGTGTTGTTGGGTGTATAAGGGCCACTGAGAGTAAGCCGTCCACATTGGTGGTGAAGCAGCAGCTGAGGCGGCGGTGTTTTCTGTAGCCCTATGTAACTCCAACAACATTGGAGGAGTTGGAAGAATTGCTGAATCACTGAAGAAGGCACCCTCTACCACCATCACTACCACCTACCACTATTACAACTGTTACCACCATCACTACCACCTACCACTATTACAACTGTTACCACCATCACTACTACCTTCTACCACCATCACTACAACCCTCTACCACCATCACCCACTATCACAACTGCTTCCACTCTACCACCACCACCTTTGTATTTTTCTACAAACTTTTTCATAAATTATATGTGTTTCTCACATTCTTTACCAAAGGGCTGGCACTAGAAGCTTTCTTTGGAGCCATGGTAGCTTATTTAGCACCTGCAAGCACTAAAATCAATGGAATATTATGAAATATTTCATAGGAGCAAGTGAGGGGATCGTCGCTCACCGGTAAACAATGGCACACTGGCTGGGAAGGCAGGCCCAGGAGGCTCAGAGTGCGAGTATACGTCCCGGACGAAGGACGATTAGAGAGTTAATGGACCATTTGCAAGCAAATGTTTAGACGAAATAACGGGACTATTTCCGAAATGGACGACTTTCAGGCCGGACGATTATTGAGGGACCACTGTATATGTACACCTACCATCCTACTTACGACCGAGTTCGGTTTTGAGAAACCGGTCGTAAGTCGAACTTTACTACTGAATATCAACAAAACATTTTTGTAATGACTATTTTATTGTTTTATTTTGGTATTTCATGTTTTACTTTACTTTTTATGTTGTTATTTTTTTTTTTTTTTTATTATCACACTGGCCGATTCCCACCAAGGCAGGGTGGCCCGAAAAAGAAAAACTTTCACCATCATTCACTCCATCACTGTCTTGCCAGAAGGGTTTAGGATAAACACTGTGTACAACACAAATAGTTGTTTATTTCCCAGAAATTTGGCATAAAAAACACGGTCGTAAATCGAGTGGTCGTAAGTCGAGCAGGTCGTAAGTTGGATGGTAGGTGTATTTATCTGTGTTGTGTGTAAAACTAGTTATTCTTTAAAAAATTTATTTTTTTGTAAATATTTTTGTGGGTCTGGAATGGATTAATTGTACATATATACAATATTTCTTATGGGAAATATTGCTTTGCCTTTCGGCCATTTCAAGTTTAGGCCTAGCTCCTGGAACAGATTATGGCCACAACTTGATGTTCCACTGTATATACAGTAGTATACTGCATATTGTAATAAACAGAAGAGAGGAAATCAGCTTTAATATACATTATTAAGGTATGCATACTGGTCAGAGTGCATTGTAAGTCTTAGTTGTTGGTAAATGAGTAAATATGTCGCTAAATGAGGAGAGGCTATATTTCTGATGCTTATCTGAATTAAGAGTATGATAATGATCATAATAATAATAATTAGTTACAATATTTTCAAAGAAAGTGTGTTCCATTGTTTAAACAAAACTGTTCTGTAATGTAAATAATAAAAATGAGAGAGAAAAAAAAAAAAAAGTCTTGCAAACAGTACACAAAATTTAGCAGTTACTATATATGCCCTATGCCTTGGGTGGGACAATCTAACAAGGTGAAATAATATAAACCTTAAATTCAATTATGTAAATTTAATAAGGAAGGGAGGGAGGGAGGGTAGGTTCTCCCTGAGTTTCTTCCTTGACATATAGGTACAATTGCATTAGCCTAAAAATCAAATTTCCTTCCAAGTTGAGCAATAATTTTACAACTTATTATGATTTTCTTAACCAATCAAAATTTTGACCTAAAACTAGTATACAACTTATGACCAATCCCAATTTAAACCATGGAAACATATTTGGCATATGCAGAATAATAGCCAAGAAAAAATCAGTATTAATTAACCTGTTATTGGGTAAGCAAGCACACACACAATGGAGGAATTTGGATGTGCTTCTAAGACTTTTCACTCTTAGGAAATCTCCCATATCTATCAGATTTTCTTGTTATGGACTGTCAAGTTCAAACAGCCATTATTCCAACTTAGGAACAAGTGGGAACCACCTACTCCTGAATCTGGAACTACATAGCTATACATCCCAGCTCACTCCCCTTGGAAAGACATTTGAGATGTCTGATCGATTACCTGAAAATGACAATGGGTTTCCCTATTAACCCTTTGACTGTTGCAACTCCAAATCCTGAAGTGTCTCGTGGTGTTGCAAAATATTTGAGAAAAAAACAAAATCTTATGAAATGATAGAGAATCTTTTCCCGATGATAATGACACCAAAAGTACAAAATTTGATGGAAAACTTGCGGAATTACGCTCTCACGAAGTTAGCGACCTCAGCGACATTTACAGATCGGCGATTTCACCCATTTTGAGCCCTATTTTCGGCCAATTCCATTGTTCCAGTCCACCAAACTCGTAGCTATTTCTTTAGAACTCCATTTGTTCTATCGATTGAGTACAAGAAGCCGCCCATTTACCGATTTCAACTACCCAATAAAGTGGTCAGAAATTGGCAATTTGGCCAATTTCATGCAAATTAAAAAAAATGTCAATTTCAAAATAGGGTCCAGAATGAACAATGCAGACATACCTGGCACTTAAATGACATTTTCTCTGCTCATCAGTCACATCTCCAGGTCCCTGTTATAATACTCTTGCTTTCTATTCTGAATTTTTATTCACACAAAAAATAGAAGATTTACTGTTAACCCTTTGAGGGTTTCGGCCGTACTAGTACAGCTTACGACCCAGGGTTTTTGACGTACTAGTACGCCTAAATTCTAGCGCCCTCAAATCTAGTGGGAGAAAGCTGGTAGGCCTACATATGAAAGAATGGGTCTGTGTGGTCAATGTGCGCAGTATAAAAAAAATCCTGCAGCACAGTGCATAATGAGAAAAAAAAAACTTCGACCGTTTTTTTGGAATACAACAGCGACTTTGCACTGTATTTTCACATGGTATTTATTGTTGTATTCTAGTTTTCTTGGTCTCATTTTATAGAATGTAAGACATACTACAGAAATAGAGATGATTTTGACTGGTTTTACAATGAAAAGTACCTTGAAATTGAGCTCAAAGTAGCAGAAATGTTCGATTTTTACCAAAGCTCAAAAGTAAACAAATCATTCTGTGTGTCCAATACACATCAACTGGTGAGTCTAATATTCTTTCACAAGTGCGTCAATATTATTTATACCATTTTTTACACTAATGCAGTAGTTTGCATAACAGTAAATCTTCTATTTTTTATGAGAACAAAAATTCAAAGTGGAAAGCAAAAGAATGCAAGAGGGGCCTTGAGACGTGACTAATGAACAGAGAAAATGTCATTTTAGTGCCAGGAATGTCTTTCTTGTTTATTCTGGACCCTATTCAGAAATTGGCATCTTTTGAAATTTGTGTGAAATTGGCAAAATTGCTAAATTCTGACCGCTGTACTGGATAGTTGAAACTGATAAATGGGTGGTTTCTTGCACTCATTCGATAGAAAAAATGGAGTTCTAGCGAAATATCCATGTTTTTTGTTGACTAGTACAGTGGAATTGGCCGAAAATGGGGCTCAAAGTGGGCAAAATTGCCGATGCGTAAACATCGCCGAGACCGCTAACTTCGCAAGAGCATAATTCCGTAAGTTTTCCATCAAATTTCAAACTTTTTGTGTCATTATGATCGGGAAAAGATTCTCTATCTTTTCATAAGATAATTTTTTTTTTTTAATTTGGCCGACCCTGAGAACAAGTCTCGGAGAGGGCCTGTCGACCCTCAAAGGGTTAAGCAGACTACTGCAATATTGTAATAATTGTATAAATAATGTCAACCCATTCGTGACTGCTTATTAGAATGGCTAGTTGGACATTTATTGGACAATGACGTCATTTGTTTACTCTTGAACATTGGCAAAAATCGAACATTTCTGCCACTTTGAGCTCCATTTCCAGATCCTTTTCATAGCAAAACCAATCAAAATCACTTCCATTTCTATAACATGTTTTCCATTCTATCAAATGAGACCAAGAAAACAAGAATACAACCATAAATACTATACAAAAACACACCTCAAAGTCAGTGTTTTAATCCAAAAACACGGTCAGTTTTTTTTTCTCATTATGCACTGCGTGCTGCAGTATTTTTTTATACTGGACACACTGACCACACAGACCCATTCTCTCACATGTGGGCCTACCAGCTTTCTCCTGCTTGATTTGAAACAGCTAGAATTGTTGAGTATATATACGTCAAACACAGTGGCTTGTAAGACATATATACAGTGGACCCTTGACCAACGATATTAATCCGTTCCTGAGAGCTCATCGTTAATCGAAATTATCGTTAGCCGAGTTAATTTTCCCCATAAGAAATAGTAATGGAAATCAAATTAATCCGTGCAAGACACCCAAAAGTATTGAAAAAAAAATTTATAACAAAATATTAATTTTAATACACACAAACTGAAGAAATGTACAATTACATGACACTTACCTTTATTGAAGATCTGGTGATGATTGATGGGATGGGAGGAGGGGAGACTGTGGATGGTGTTAGTGTTTAGAAGGGGAATCCCCTTCCATTAGGACTTGGTGTCAAGTCCTTTTCCCGGGTTACTTCCCTTCTTCTTTTAATGCCACTAGGACCAGCTTGAGAGTCACTGGACCTCTGTTGCACAACATATCTGTCCATAGAGGCCTGTACCTCCCATTCCTTTATGACATTCCTAAAGTGCTTCACAACATTGTCAGTGTCAATTAAACACTTGTTCAGGTTTCAGTTCTTCACTGTCTATGTACTCCTTGAATTCCTGCACATATTTTTCAGCTGCTTTTTGGTTCAAACTGGCAGCCTCACCATGCCTTATCACACTATGTATGCCACTACGATTCTTAAATCTCTCAAACCAACCTTTGCTGGCCTTAAATTCACTCACATCACCACTAGTTGCAGGCATTTTTCTAATTAAATCGTCATGCAACTTCCTAGCCTTTTCACATATGATCGCTTGAGAGATGCTATCTGTTTTTCGTTTATCCACACCAATAACAGTCTCTCAACATCTTCTATCACTTGCGATCTCAGTTTCGAAAACATAGTTGCACCTTTGGCAAGAACAGCTTCCTTGATTGCCGTTTTCTTGGCCACAATAGTAGCAATGGTTGATTGGGGTTTTGTGTACAACCTGGCCAGCTCGGAGACACACACTCCACTTTCATACTTAGCAATGATCTCTTTCTTCATATCCATAGTAATTCTCACCCTTTTTGCTGTAGGGTTGGCACTAGAAGCTTTCTTGGGGCCCATAGTGATTTATTTTGCAGGTGCAATCACTAAAAACACTGTGATAATATGAAATGTTCCGATTGTATGTTTGGATGGGACCGCGGTGGCTGGCTGGCTTGTAAACACTGGCCACAAGTGGACACGTCTCAGAGGGAACGAATCATGTTGGTCGAGTTTTTTAGTGCTAGTCGAGGCAAAATTTTTGCGTTAAAATGTATTGCTAGTCGGATTTAACGTTAGACGATGCCATCGCTGGTCAAGGGTCCACTGTATGTATATGACCAAATCAGTCGAAGGGTTAATTATTGGCAATTTCAACAATTTCGTATGTCCAGGTTGGGCCTGGTTGCAGACCGGGCAGCAGGAGTGCTGACCCCGAAACCCTCTCCAGGTAGACATTCCCTTCTTTGCCTCCATGGATAACATTCTTAGTCTCTACAGATACCTCAATGTACCACCCACCTCTTTCCCTTCATCAATTCTATAGTTTACCGTGTCCTTCATATACCCATCTGCCGACATGTCTGCTCCCAAATATCTAAACACATTCACTTCTTCCATACTCCCTCCCTCCAATCAGTATCCAATTTTTCCTTGCCTAACTCGTTTGATACCCTCATCACCTTACTCTTATCTATGTTCACTTTCAACTTTCTTCCACTAGGTCATCACGGTGCTTACTCAGGGATCTACCGCAGCTGAATATTCATGTATTTCTGGTGTTGCTGAGAACAGCTTTTGCTTGACTTGCTATGTAGCAAAGACAGCTATTTTCAGAGAAATATTGATTACCATTTGGATAAGATAGATTTAAATTGGTGGTCACTGTCAGTATTCATGAACTATGAAGAGGGATTGAGAAAGTGATAGATGAGGTAGTGTATCTGTAGTTAAACACTAGTGATACCAGCGGTGAAGTGAGAAGATAATAATGTACTTAGTTGGATTTGTCAGTTAAAAATAGGAGAGGAGAGTTATTAAATGGAGAGTTAGAGGTATTGGGAAGATGGAAGGAATATTTTGAGGAATTGTTAAATGTTGATGAAGATAGGGAAGCTGTGATTTCGTGTATAGGGCAAGGAGGAATAACATCTTGTAGGAGTGAGGAAGAGCCAGTTGTGAGTGTGGGGGAAGTTCGTGAGGCAGTAGGTAAAATGAAAGGGGGTAAGGCAGCCGGGAGTGAGGGGATAAAGATAGAAATGTTAAAAGCAGGTGGGGATATAGTTTTGGAGTGGTTGGTGCAATTATTTAATAAATGTATGGAAGAGGGTAAGGTACCTAGGGATTGGCAGAGAGCATGCATAGTTCCTTTGTATAAAGGCAAAGGGGATAAAAGAGAGTGCAAAAATTATAGGGGGATAAGTCTGTTGAGTGTACCTGGTAAAGTGTATGGTAGAGTTATAATTGAAAGAATTAAGAGTAAGACGGAGAATAGGATAGCAGATGAACAAGGAGGCTTTAGGAAAGGTAGGGGGTGTGTGGACCAGGTGTTTACAGTGAAACATATAAGTGAACAGTATTTAGATAAGGCTAAAGAGGTCTTTGTGGCATTTATGGATTTGGAAAAGGCGTATGACAGGGTGGATAGGGGGGCAATGTGGCAGATGTTGCAAGTGTATGGTGTAGGAGGTAGGTTACTGAAAGCAGTGAAGAGTTTTTACGAGGATAGTGAGGCTCAAGTTAGAGTATGTAGGAAAGAGGGAAATTTTTTCCCAGTAAAAGTAGGCCTTAGACAAGGATGTGTGATGTCACCGTGGTTGTTTAATATATTTATAGATGGGGTTGTAAGAGAAGTAAATGCGAGGGTCTTGGCAAGAGGCATGGAGTTAAAAGATAAAGAATCACACACAAAGTGGGAGTTGTCACAGCTGCTCTTTGCTGATGACACTGTGCTCTTGGGAGATTCTGAAGAGAAGTTGCAGAGATTGGTGGATGAATTTGGTAGGGTGTGCAAAAGAAGAAAATTAAAGGTGAATACAGGAAAGAGTAAGGTTATGAGGATAACAAAAAGATTAGGTGATGAAAGATTGAATATCAGATTGGAGGGAGAGAGTATGGAGGAGGTGAACGTATTCAGATATTTGGGAGTGGACGTGTCAGCGGATGGGTCTATGAAAGATGAGGTGAATCATAGAATTGATGAGGGAAAAAGAGTGAGTGGTGCACTTAGGAGTCTGTGGAGACAAAGAACTTTGTCCTTGGAGGCAAAGAGGGGAATGTATGAGAGTATAGTTTTACCAACGCTCTTATATGGGTGTGAAGCGTGGGTGATGAATGTTGCAGCGAGGAGAAGGCTGGAGGCAGTGGAGATGTCATGTCTGAGGGCAATGTGTGGTGTGAATATAATGCAGAGAATTCGTAGTTTGGAAGTTAGGAGGAGGTGCGGGATTACCAAAACTGTTGTCCAGAGGGCTGAGGAAGGGTTGTTGAGGTGGTTCGGACATGTAGAGAGAATGGAGCGAAACAGAATGACTTCAAGAGTGTATCAGTCTGTAGTGGAAGGAAGGCGGGGTAGGGGTCGGCCTAGGAAGGGTTGGAGGGAGGGGGTAAAGGAGGTTTTGTGTGCGAGGGGCTTGGACTTCCAGCAGGCATGCGTGAGCGTGTTTGATAGGAGTGAATGGAGACAAATGGTTTTTAATACTTGACGTGCTGTTGGAGTGTGAGCAAAGTAACATTTATGAAGGGATTCAGGGAAACCGGCAGGCCGGACTTGAGTCCTGGAGATGGGAAGTACAGTGCCTGCACTCTGAAGGAGGGGTGTTAATGTTGCAGTTTAAAAACTGTAGTGTAAAGCACCCTTCTGGCAAGACAGTGATGGAGTGAATGATGGTGAAAGTTTTTCTTTTTCGGGCCACCCTGCCTTGGTGGGAATCGGCCGGTGTGATAATAAAAATAAAAATAATAAAATTAGTTGATATGTATATTTATGACAAAATAAAATCAGTAATGAAAATAACAACAATGTACAGAGCATTAGTCTATGACAAAGCAACTTATAAGACAAAATATGGTAGAAATATAGTTAAGCAAGTATAATGCAAGGTACAGTGGTACCCCAAGTTTCGTACAGCTCCCAACTCGAACAATTATGCAAGTGTATTATTTTAAGTGTTTTTGTAAGTGTATTTTTGGGGGTCTGAAACGGACTAATTTAATTTACGTTATTCCTTATGGGAACAAATTCGTTCGGTAACGGCACTTGAACAGCCTTCTGGAACGAACATGGCCGAAACTCGGCATACCACTGTAAATACAAAGTAAATATTACGCAATGAACTAGTAAATGGAATATTAAAAGATAAAAGAATTTATCCAACATAAAAAAAAAAAAAAAAAAAAAAAAAAAAAAAAAAAAAAAAAAAAAAAAAAAAAAGGCAAATAAGAACAATGCAATGTAAAAAGTTACACAATGATCTAGTAAATGGAATATAAAAAACAAAAGAATTAATCAATAACAAGCAAGGTGAGAGAGTGGCACTGTTAATTGCACAGCAATTAGGGGGTACATTGCACTGTATGTGGACTATGGTAAGTATAAACTGTGGATTATTCTGTCTCAGTCAAGCCTGTCTCTCTTAAGAAGATTGTCAGATCATGTTCATTAGTTATTTCATATGTGCGACCTGTGGCTGATTTTTTAATTATGATTTACCCACCTTGGGTGAAACACTGATTAATGTTATCCTTACACTCACATTGAAGTTATCTTAGCCTTTACAGCAGGTTCTGTCACTTTTTTGTTACAAACACTACTCTTAATCGTGATGGAAAAATGATTAAATCTGTTTTCTTGTATGAATGAAATTGGAACGAAATCAGTTAGTGTATGACTAGTTAATGGTCCAAGTTGGACCAAAATGTGGTCGTAAGTTTCTTTCTCCTATGTGAATAAAATTTTAGCATCACACTAAGTCCCCAGTTTACTGCCTAACAGGACTTCTTGATATCACTACTTTCTAGATTAACCTGTAGATCATCTTCGATGATCTGCAGATGAGAAATGTTTACAGTTACAGCATCTAATAATTACTGTTGCTCAAGTAGGTCCATTTGATTTCCAGTCATGTACGTATATCATCTTAGTATTAAGGGAGGTGATTTGTTTGGTAAGTTTTACAACAGTTGACTGCACTTTTGTGGTATTCATTATTTTTTACTAGGTTGAGCAACTTTTGCTCGAGTTTAAGAATCCATTTGGGTTGAGCTGATTGAGTTCAAGGTCTGCAATCTTCCGATTGACTTCAATTTTCAATGTTGGTTTGCTGTAACAGGGTAGTGGTTCTTGCAACTACTGGCATGTGCAAGTGTCCTTTGGTTAATATGGTGCAGACCATTTCAGGATTCTTGGAATGGATCCAATAACTTTCAGAAGCCTCTTCCAATTGATTGCAAACATATACAGTGGTGTATTCTACACTGAAGGAGGCTTAGTGTATTCTTGATGTGTGTAGGTGGACATCTGCCAATCTTATTTGTAAAAAATAGCACTGCATTTTTCCATGAAATCACATTAAATGTACCAGAGTATACCTTTTGAATGGTTTCAATCTTTAATGGATAATGAATCTTACATACAGGATTCTGCTCACTAAATTTAGCCTGTGCAGATATAGATTTTGTCAACATGTTAACAGTTAAACAAGGGGTAATTGTTGGATTCCAAACAATAACTGGTGAATGATTTTTTAATTCACTCTAAACTTTCAGCAATGGTGGGCTTTATTTATAGAAAGGGTGGCATTCCCTTTGAGCTATGTAAAAATAAATTTTTTAAACTAAATTTTTTTAAACAAATTTGCTTCCATGCAATAACTGGATAATGCCTCTTTTGACTGTCTTCAAACCCTAAATAACTTGTGGATTGATTTTGGGTTTTGTAGATGCCAATTTTATTATAAGAAGAAATTAATACAGGTCCACATCCCTTTATCCGAAATTCTGAAATTCAAAAAGTTCCGAAAACCGAAGTTTTTTCGTGGAGTGTAAAGCATCAGAGTGGCAGGCGTCAGTTGTGCCTCAGTACTTGTAGTGTTCACACGTGTGTCTGCTGTTTGCTGATATTTTGATTTTGCTTTTTATTTTGTGATAATGTTTAATTTCACTATGAAAATGTCAAAAAGAGCTACAGATGAGAAAAAGAAAAGAAAGCATCTGACGTTATCAATAATGCAGAAAGTAGAGTTACTGCAGAAGCTTGATCATGGTGTGTTAGTGTGGTGTCTTACTGAATAACATGGTGTTGGAACTACCACTGCTTAAGATTTAAAGAAACAGAAAGACAAGTTACTGAAGTATTATAGTGACAGTGATGACCAAAATCTAATGAAAAATAGGAAAACACTGCATAGGGCAAAAAACGAAGATCTTGACTGTGTGCTAATGGAGTGGATTCGACAACAAAGAAGTGAACATATGTCACTGACTGGTTTGTTGATCATGAAACAAGCTAGAATATACCATGAAGGACTGAACACTGAAGACGAGTGTCAATATTCAGATGGTTGGCTGCGGAAATTTAAGAAGCGTAATGGTGTAGAATCTGTGGTGAAAAAGCTTCTGCTGAGATTACTTAGACAGAAACCTATGTTAATAAGACAGATGACACTTGAAGTTTTTAAAAACGCCATCTGTCACTCGTCTTGAGAATCATATTCCTGGTCTATAATTACCCCATTACAGTGGACCCCGCTTTATGATCAGCTCCCAATGCGACCAATTATGTAAGTGTATTTATGTAAGTGCGTTTGTACGTGTATGTTTGGGGGTCTGAAATGGACTAATCTAATTCACAATATTCCTTATGGGAACAAATTCGTTCAGTAATGGCACCTGAACATACTTCTGGAATGAAATAATATTGTAAACCGGGGGTCCACTGTATTTCATTTATCAATATATTACTCTATAATAAACCATAGTAGTATTTGCAGTCTTTATATATCCCACTTAGTGCGAGTATTCATACATTTTTGTTGCAGTGTTAATGTTTGAATATGGGGTGCTGCCCTAGACCCCACCTTCATCCTGAAATTCAAAAAATTCTGAATTTCGAAACACTACTGGCCCCAAGGGTTTTGCATAAAGGGATGTGGACCTGTACTGAAATTTTAAGTTTTCTTGCAACTGGTGAATGCATTATCCAATTGGCTTCAGTCTTTCAAAACCAATCTTTATCTTACTTTCACGAAGCTTTGGATTATTGGACTGTGTATACCTGAAGAGGATTCCGTTGGTCAATGCCCTCGTGGCTCACTCTGAGACCAGGCCTCGTGGTGGATCAGGGCCTGATCAACCAGGCTGTTACTGCTGGCCACACGTAAACTGATGTACAAACCACAGCCCGGCTGGTCAGGTACTGACTTTAGGTGCCTGTCCAGTGCTTTCATGAAGATAGACAGGGGTCTATTGGTAATCCCCCTTATGTATGCTGGGAGGCAGTTGAACAGTCTTGGGCCCGACATTTATTGTGTTGTCTCTCAGTGTACTCGCAGTGCCCCTGCTTTTCATAGGAGTGTGTTGCATCTCCTGCCGAGTCTTTTGCTTCCATAGGGAGTGATTGTATACCCCTCTGCTGTTCCAGTTTTGGAGCTCACAGAAGATATGAAAATTGCAGTTTCTTAAAAAACAATGAAATATTTGTTCTTAGAAGATTGTAGAGAATTTTAAGTAGAACACAAATGAGAAAACAAAACAGAAATAATAAAAATTCATACTTTAATGAAGTTTTTAAGTTTTGAAAGTTTAGTAAACCCCTTAAGTATTATATTTTTTATATGATTTTATTCCTGAACCAGCATATATACTCAGGCACAGTGTTCCTTTCTTCCTTCATGGTTTTCATTTATAACTTCAAAATGCTTTATCCAATGGACTTCAAAATATCAACCCTGGTGAGCTATAACTCAGGAAAAGGTTTATTAAACTTCTGGTCAGTCTTATATGTATAGACCATTCCTGATACTGGTTTCCATACAGTAACTTGAGAAAGCCTCTTCTGATGGCTTCAAACTTTCAACGCTGACATATCCTTAAAATGGATGGTATTACAGTGGAACCTCGGTTTACGTTTGCCCTGGTTTTTGTCGATGTCGGTTTTTGATGACTTTTTTCTTTAAAATATTGTCCCAGTTTTTGTTCATCACCTCGGTTTTCATACACCGTACCGAACGTGTCCATCTGCTCGCGCCCACACAAAGCATCCCACACATGCACTCTGAGTCAGTCTGGCTTTGTTTCTAGTCGAGTGAGCATTACCTGCACATTCATATGAAACATTTCGTAATAATACAGTGGACCCCCACCTTACGATATTAATCCGTTCCTGAGAGCTCATCGTTAGCTGAATTAATTTTCCCCATAAGAAATAATGGAAATCAAATTAATCTGTGCAAGACACCACATAGTATGAAAAAAAAAATTTTTTTTACATGAAATATTAATTTTAATACACACAAACTGACACTTACCTTTATTGAAGATCTGGTGATGATTGATGGGATGGGAGGAGGGGAGTGTGTGGAAGTTGTTAATGTTTAGAAGGGGAATCCCCTTCCATTAGGACTTTAGGCAGCACGTCCTTTTCCAGGGTTACTTCCCTTCTTCTTTTAATACCACTAGGACCAGCTGACCGTGGTGCAGCAACAGCTGACCGTGGTGCAGCAACAGCTGACTTTGGTGTAGCAGCAGCTGACTGTGGTGCAGCAGCAGCTGACCGTGGTGCAACAGCAGCTCACCGTGGTTCAGCAACAGCTGACTGGTGCAGCAACAGCTGACCGTGGTGCAGCAGCAGCTGACCGTGGTGCAGCAGCAGCTGACCGTGGTGCAGCAGCAGCTGACCGTGGTGCAGCAGCAGCTGACCGTGGTGCAGCAGCAGCTGACCATGGTGCAGCAACAGCTGACCGTGGTGCAGCAACAGCTGACCGTGGTGCAGCAACAGCTGACCATGGTACAATAGTACATATTTCTCACCCTTTTTACCACAGGGTTGGCACTAGAAGCTTTCTTTGGGCCCATGGTGGCTTATTTAGCAGTTACAAGCACTATAAACATTGGAATACAAAATGTATCGAATGTATGCATGCAACCGGCCACCCTGGCTCGTAAACAATGAGGGCAGGGCAGCTGAAGCACTCAGGCTGGATGGACAGGTCCGGGATGAGTCATGTTGGTCAGAAACAGCTGATGGTGGTGCAGCAACAGCTGATGGTGGTGCAGCAACAGCCGACAGTGGTGCAGCAGCAGCTGACCGTGGTTCAGCAACAGCTGACTGTGGTGCAGCAGCAGATGACCGTGGTGCAGCAACAGCCGACAGTGGTGCAGCAGCAGCAGCTGACTGTGGTGCAGCAACAGATGACCGTGGTGCAGCAACAGCTGACCGTGGTGCAGCAACAGCTGACCGTGGTGCAGCAGCAGGTGACCATGGTACGATAGTATGCATTTCCCACCCTTTTTACATATGATCGCTTGAGAGATGGTATCTCCTGCTATCTGTTTTTCATTTATCCACACCAATAACTCTCTCTCTACATCTTCGAGTACTTGCGATCTCTGTTTCAAAAACAAACTTGCACCTTTTGCAAGAACAGTTTCCTTGATTGCCGTTTTGTTGGCCACAATAGTAGCGATGGTTGATTGGGGTTTGGTATACAACCTGCCCAGCTCTGAGACACGCACTCCACTTTCGTACTTAGCAATTATCTCTTTCTTCATTTCCATAGCAATTTTCACTTTTTTTACCGCACGGTTGGCACTAGAAGCTTTCTTGGGGCCCATGGCGACTTATTTTGCAGGTACATTCACTAAAAACGCTGTGATAATATGAAATGTTCCGATTGTATGTGTGGATGCGACTGCACTGGCTGGCTTGTAAACACTGGCACCCACGGGGCAGCTGAGGCGCACTCAGGCCACATGTGGGATGCGTCTTGGACGAATCACGTGAAGAGAGTTTTTTAGCGCGAGGCAAAATTTTTGCATTAAAATGTATCATATGGTGGATTTAACGTAACGTGATGCCATCATAAGGTGGGGGGTCCACTGTACATTGTTTTTTGTGCTTGTTTATTGAGTGCGACTGCTAAATAAGCCACCATGGGGTCAAAGAAAGTCCCGAGTTCCAGTCCTTTGATAAAGAAGGCGAGAAACACGATAGAATTCAAAGGTGGTAGAGGGTGGTAGTGATGGTGGCAGAAGGTGGTAGTGATGGTGGTAGAGGGTGGTAGTGATGGTGGCAGAGGGTGGTAGTGATGGTGGCAAAGGGTGGTGGTAGAGATGGTGGTAGAGATAACCTCTCATCCTTCTCCCCTTGCTGTTTTCCATACACCAACAAGAGTCTTCAATAAAGGTAAAAGTGATTTAAATGTTCATTTCTCCATTTCATTTGTGCTTTATATTTATTTCTCATTGTTTTCTGTATGTAAAACTATAGTTATTTTCTATAAAATGTATTTTTTGTTAATATTTTTGAGTGTCTGGAATGGATTAATTGGATTTACATTATTTCTTATGGGAAATACTGCCTCAGTTTTCGTCGAATTCGGTTTTTGTCAGACACACTGGAACAGATTAAAGACAAAAACTGAGGTTCCACTTTATTAGTAAGTGCTTACCAATTTATTAAAATGGCATTGCTTTTCATGAATTATCTGGAGTACACCTCTCTGAATGGCTTCAATCTTTAATGTTTGATGTATCATATGAAAATGCATTAAGAGTTAGGCCAAGTAGGAGCAAATTTGACAATTTACTAACAGTTGTTAAATGGGAGAATGAATCTTCTGGGTGACTTCAAATTTTTAGCACTGATGTTTGCTCCTCAAAGGAACATATTATTTAAGTTTTTATGTGTAAAGTTTATTTAAAAAAATTATTTACATGTAAATTGGAGAATGCCTCTCCTGATTAGCTTTAACTTGAAACACTGGTGTATTTTACATTGGTATTGCATTGGTGCCAACTTGCTGTTTTTACTGAAGAAATAGTACAATAAAGTAAGTGCTGGTATTCATGTGATAATTTGTGAAAGCCACTTCTGGTGCACTTCAGATCTGTAATGCTGATATTTAACCATGTTACAAACTTATGTGGTACTCTGTACTATTCCTTTTGTATGCACTAAGGTACATGGGGCTGAGCTTATGGTATATGGGGATACTTTTCTTAGATTGCACAGCAACTGAAACAAATTATTAATTCGTATTTTATTAACACATCAGCCATTTCCCACCAAGGTAGGGTGGCCCGAAAAAGAAAAATTTTCATCATTCACTCCATCACTGTCTTGCCAGAGGTTCACTTACACTACAGTTATAAAACTGCAACATTAACACCCCTCCTTCAGAGTGCCGCCACTGTACTTCGCATCTCCCATCTAGTTGTGAATTGTTCTACTTACCATACTATGACTTAAATTCTACAATTTTACTTTTCATGATAAGTAGATTGAATGAGTGAAGAATGCAACACGGCAGGATGGGAGGGGGAAGGATTTCTCTACAGTATGTACTCAGTGCATTGCTGCACTCACAACCATTCCTAGGTCTCCCCCCCCCCCTCCAAAGGAACATTACTTTTGCATGAAGTTACACTCTTAAAAGTTCATACAATAAAACAGCTTCATGTGAAATTCATTCGTAAGATTAGGGGCACATCCTCTCACTTGCAAATATGAAACTGTGAGCTACTGTCTTCTTCCATAGAGAGCCAAAATTTTGTAGATTAAAATTCTTTCAGTTTCTGCTCTATAATATAGAGTAACAATAATATACAATAGTAATAATAATGCCTAAAACCTCTAACAATATTCAATAATTCAATGCTAATTATAAACCTGCAGCTAAACCAAGGAATATAATGCATTTATTAATATATATTATGTTAATAAAAGACTATCATTTACTTTGCCATTTGGCTATGTGCTCACTCATTGATTACTCATTCTTTTGTTTTCTTAAATTATCTTTATACTTTACTCATTAAGAAAACTTCACACCTAAAGGAAGTTGTAAGGGCAGAAATAAACAAGGACAGCTTACAACCAAGTTCTCATAGGCAGGGAGGGAGCCAGAGTGTACTTTCCCCATACCCTTAATGCACCAGCCACAGGAAATATTCTAAGAGAGAATTAATTGAATGGATTATTTACCCAACACTGTATTTTCCAAGAACATAACCTCTTCAGTCACAAAGGCTCCAAGGTATATACTGTACAGTATATAGTGCATGCACAGTACAGGTACTGCATAAGAAATGTATAAAGTTTTATAGTGTTGCAGGCTGTTAGAACACAATAGGAAAAAACAGGAAAATTATAAGTAAGAAATAAACACACAAACAAGTAATTTTACTACCGTAGTTTGGCAAAAATAAAAAAAAAGGATTGTACAAGTGAAATGTGTTAAGAGGGTTGGTTCATTACATGTTCTACTAGGTATTTAAAAGATCAATACTCAACATCACTAAAAATTAACATACAACCTGAACCTTTGCTCTCAAATGTGCTTACACCTATAAATTCCTGAAATAAACATGAAAAATTATCTTAAAATTCAAGAAAAAATAAATTTAAGAAACTTCAAAAACAAACAAACAAACAAAAATACTAAAATACTAATAAAAACACTGCTCATGTGAGCAGCATCACAGCTCTTCTAGAGGCCAAACACTGTATTAGCAAAATGTTATTAGCATTAATGAGTAAGATAAGTGATGTGTAACTCATAAAACTTTTGATACTTGAATGCCAGAAAATTTAAATCTTGGTTAGCATATTTAAAAAAGCGTAAGTAAACATAAATAATTTTTTTTTTTCAACAAGTCGGCCGTCTCCCACCGAGGCAGGGTGACCCAAAAAAGAAAGAAAATCCCCAAAAAGAAAATACTTAAATCATCATTCAACACTTTCACCACACTCACACATTATCACTGTTTTTGCAGAGGTGCTCAGAATACAGCAGTTTAGAAGCATATACATATAAAGATACACAACATATCCCTCCAAACTGCCAATATCTCAAACCCCTCCTTTAAAGTGCAGGCATTGTACTTCCCATTTCCAGGACTCAAGTCCGACTATATGAAAATAACCGGTTTCCCTGAATCCCATCACTAAATATTACCCTGCTCACACTCCAACAGACCGTCAGGTCCCAAGTACCATTCGTTTCCATTCACTCCTATCTAACACGCTCACGCACGCTTGCTGGAAGTCCAAGCCCCTCGCCCACAAAACCTTCTTTACCCTCTCTCTCCAACCCTTTTGAGGACGACCCCTACCCCGCCTTCCTTCCCCTATAGATTTATATGCTTTCCATGTCATTGTACTTCGATCCATTCTCTCTAAATGATCAAACCACCTCAACAACCCCTCTTCTGCCATCTGACTAATACTTTTATTAACTCCACACCTTTTCCTAATTTCCACACTCCGAATTTTCTGCATAATATTTACACCACACATTGCCCTTAAACAGGACATCTCCACTGCCTCCAACCGTCTCCTCGCTGCTGCATTTACCACCCAAGCTTCACACCCATATAAGAGTGTTGGTACTACTATACTTTCATACATTTCCTTCTTTGCCTCCATAGATAACGTTTTTTGACTCCACATATACCTCAACGCACCACTCACCTTTTTTCCCTCATCAATTCTATGATTAACCTCATCCTTCATAAATCCATCCGCCGACACGTCAACTCCCAAGTATCTGAAAACATTCACTTCTTCCATACTCCTCCTCCCCAATTTGATATCCAATTTTTCTTTATCTAAATCATTGATACCCTCATCACCTTACTCTTTTCTATGTTCACTTTCAACTTTCTACCTTTACACACATTCCCAAACTCATCCACTAACCTTTGCAATTTTTCTTTAGAATCTCCCATAAGCACAGTATCATCAGCAAAAAGTAACACTGTCAATTCTCATTTTGAATTTGATTCCCCAAAATTTAATCCCACCCCTCTCCTGAACACCCTAGCATTTACTTCCTTTACAACCCCATCTATAAATATATTAAACAACCATGGTGACATTACACATCACTGTCTAAGACCTACTTTTACTGGGAAGTAGTCTCCCTCTCTTCTACACACCCTAACCTGAGCCTCACTATCCTCATAAAAACTCTTTACAGCATTTAATAACTTACCACCTATTCCATATACTTGCAACATCTGCCACATTGCTCCTCTATCCACTCTATCAAATGCCTTTTCTAAATCCATAAATGCAATAAAAACTTCCCAACCTTTATCTAAATACTGTTCACATATATGCTTCAATGTAAACACTTGATCTACACATCCCCTACCCACTCTGAAACCTCCTTGCTCATCCGCAATCCTACATTCTGTCTTACCTCTAATTCTTTCAATTATAACCCTACCGTACACTTTTCCTGGTATACTCAGTAAACTTATTCCTCTATAATTTTTACAATCTCTTTTGTCCCCTTTCCCTTTATATAAAGGGACTATACACGCTCTCCACCAATCCCTAGGTACTTTCCCCTCTTTCATACATTTATTAAACAAAAATACCAACCACTCCAACACTATATTCCCCCCTGCTTTTAACATTTCTGTCATGATCCCATCAGTTCCAGCTGCTTTACCCCCTTTCATTCTACGTAATGCCTCATGTACCTCCCCCACACTTACATTCTGCTCTTCTTCACTCCTAAAAGATGGTATACCTCCCTGACCAGTGCATGAAATTACCGCCTCTCTTTCTTCCTTAACATTTAGAAGTTCCTCAAAATATTCTCGCCATCTACCTAATACCTCCATCTCCCCATCTACTAACTCCCCTACTCTGTTTTTAACTGACAAATCCATACTTTCCCTAGGTTTTCTTAACTTGTTTAACTCACTCCAAAATTTTTTCTTATTTTCATTAAAATTTCTTGACAGTGCCTCTCCCACTCTATCATCTGCTCTCCTTTTGCACTCTCTCACCACTCTCTTCACCTTTCTTTTACTCTCCATATACTCTGCTCTTCTTATAACACTTCTGCTTTGTAAAAACCTCTCATAAGCTACCTTTTTCTCTTTTATCACACCCTTTACTTCATCATTCCACCAATCACTCCTCTTTCCTCCTGCCCCCACCCTCCTATAACCACAAACTTCTGCCCCACATTCTAATACTGCATTTTTAAAACTATTCCAACCCTCTTCAACCCCCCACTACTCATCTTTGCTCTAACCCACCTTTCTGCCAATAGTCGCTTATATGTCACCCGAACTTCCTCCTCCCTTAGTTTATACACTTTCACCTGAAAATAAAGCCCTAACTTACGATGTTAATGCTTTCCTGAAAACTGTAAGACGAATGTTCAGTAGTGGGAACTTGTTTCTCCAGACACACTCGTGTGTTAATCAGATGATTCTTGAGGCATAATACTGAATTCCATACGTAATTGAATTTATAAATCAATTTATGAATTTATAAAATGTTTAATACTAAATTTAAAACTACTGTACACATACAGCAGTTCTTGCTCAATCTCTACAAAATGAAGATGAACTCTCCATATATGCATAAAATTAACAAACATAAAGTACTGTATTAATCCACGAAAAAAACACAAAAAATTATTTATTTGAATATCCGCAATGATGAAAACTGCAGATCAGCATTCGTAAGTACTTTAATTGGTTAAGTGCCACTGCAGTAAGTGCAGAACATCGTAAGTCAGTGCCCAACTATTCAAAAGTGATTAACTGGTTACTATAAATGTCATGTCTTTATGCTAAGTATGACATTAAATAATGTGAAAGAACATTTAGTCATTAAGCCATCTTATTAAACACTAGAGGGCAATGATCATCAGCACTACAGTGAGGCAATCTTCATGTGGACAGTATTCAAGAAGCAGTACTTGGGAAGAACAATATTACTCACAAGTTGCACAATATTTGATCTAGAATGGAGGATATGCTACCACTGAAGTCTTATTGGCATAATAAGCCCAAGATGCCACAAGGATCTGTGTTAGCTCTGATAGTATTTGTAATTTACATTAATGATTTACCAGAAGGAATTAAGAACTATATGAAAATGTTTGCAAGTGATGCAAAAATCCTACACAATAAAAATGGCTGTGTATTCCTAGAGGAAAACCTGAACAGAATGAGCAAATGGAGCAAGAAATAGATGATGAAATTTAATGTGGAGAAGGCCATGTAATAGAAATATAGATAAAATTAAAACAGGCCACACACACACAGCATAAATTATGTGATAAAATGTTAAAGACATCAGAGAAAGAGAGGGACCTAAGCATTACCATTTCTAAGAGACGGTCCCTGGAAAATTACATAAATGAAATAACAAAATACTCTTATGTGACACCAGCCACCTTTAAAATGGGATTTAGCTATGTGGATGGGGAAATGCTACAATGCTGTTCACGATGTACATTTGACCAAAACTGGAATGTGCAGAAGGGGTGTGGTGTGCACACTTAAAAAGATGTGTGAACAAGCTAGAGAAAAAAAGTTTAGTACAAAAATGGTATACAATACCAAAAAGATGAAGAGTTCGACATGTGCAACATTTGGGTATCTTTATTTGCAAATGTTTTGCCGTCCAGTGGGTTTATCAATACAAATTCAAGGACATAATGGAAAGACTGTAGAACTATATACAAAAGATGAGGTAATCAGTCCCTCAGCCTTGGAGTTGGTGAAGACCATCATAAGCTTGAAGAATCTGAAGCAAACACATGAAGATTGGCGCTTATATACTGGCGTCAGACGAGGGACTTGAAGGAGAAGGTACTGTCACTGGTAGGTGGGGTTTTCCAATGGAACTAAGTCTTACCCAAGGGATGGATCAGGAGTAGGTAATGTTGTGAAAATGTTCTCTGAACCAAGATTCCAAGATGATGATGTCTGACAAGTTGTACAAATAAAGGTACCCAGATGCTGCATATGTGTGCAATTCTTCATCTTGTCAGTATTGTATACCATTCTTGTAAAACATATTGGACACAGCAACATCACAGACTCTTGGTTTAGAGAACATCACAACCTTCTTGCCTACTCCTGGCCCATCCCTTGGGTATGACCTACTTCCACTGAGGAATCCTGACTACCAATGACAATGCCTTTGTCCACTTCACATCCCTCATCTAACTCCAGTATATAAGCACCAATCTTTATGCCTTTGCTTCAAATTCTTCAAGACAACGGTGCTCTTCACCAACTCCAAGACTGAGGAACTTATTACCTCATCTCGTGTATGTACTTCCACGAGTTTTCAATTATGTCCTTGAATTTGCACTGATAAAGCCACTGGATAGCAAAATGTCTACAAATAAAGATACCCAGAGTTGCACATGTGTTTAATTCATAAAAAAAAAATATTATCTATGAAATGGCTACCAGTTAAATCATATGAGGTAAAAATAAAGACCAATAAAAGGAAAAGAGGAAACATGATAAGCTCACTGAAGATTATACCTGGAGAGGGTTTTGGGGGTCAATGCCCCTGCAGCCCAGTCTGAGACCAGGCCTCATGGTGGATCAGGGTTTGATCAACCAGGCTGTTACTGCTGGCCACATGTAAACTAACATACGAACCACAGCCTGGCAGGTCAGGTACCGACTTTAGGTGCCTGTCCAGTGCTTTCTTGAAGACAGCCAGGGGTCTACTGGTAATCCCCCTTATGTATGCTGGGAGGCAGTCGAACAGTCTTGGGCCCCGGACACTTAATGTGTTGACTCTCAGTGTACTCGTGATGCCCCTGCTTTTCATTGGGAGAATGTTGCACCTCTTGCTTTCACAGGGAGTGATTATCGTGTGCAAGTTTGGTACTAATCCCTCTAGGATTTTCCAAGTGTATATTATCATGTATTTCTCTCACCTGCATTCCAGGGAATACAAATCAAGGGACTTCAACTGTTCCCAGTAATTTTGGTGCTTTATCATACTTATGTATGCCATGAAAGTTCTCTGAACACTCTCCAGGTCAACAATTTTGCCTGCCTTACAAAAACATATGAAAGAATTGATAAAGATGATCTCCTAACACCATCAACAAATAGAAGTGTTGGAAGGACAGAAGAAAGTTCTTTATAAACAGTGATGTAGAACAATGTAGCAAGTGCTGCAATTGCTGGAAATACTGTGAATGACAGATTAAATACTGAAGATGAGACACCACCATGTTACTGTATGCTCTTGTGTAGCTACAAGTGACTAAAGAACAAAGTAGCATTAAACTCTGTACAGACTGACTTAGCCGGTGTGCTCTCGCAGTAATGTACAGATATAATAGTGTGTTGTAGTGGAAGTTTGCCATGACATGACTACAAACTGGCTCTCAATAAAAATTTGATCAAATACGTATATACTACTACCTATAGCTAAGTTTTGTTTTCACTTTCACTTTTTTATAGTACAGTTTTGTACTAAGCAACTAAGATCATAATTATTCATACATGAAACTCTCAACAAATTTACCAAGCCAAATGATCAATTATTTTATAATTTAAAAAACCACTAAGAGAGAGATCAAAAAAAAAAAAAAGTATTGTAAGGTAATGCAGAACATTTTTTTTATTTTTATTATCACACTGGCCGATTCCCACCAAGGCAGGGTGGCCCGAAAAAGAAAAACTTTCACCATCATTCACTCCACCACTGCCTTGCCAGAAGGGTGCTTTACACTACAGTTTTTAAACTGCAACATTAACACCCCTCCTTCAGAGTGCAGGCACTGTACTTCCCATCTCCAGGACTCAAGTCCGGCCTGCCAGTTTCCCTGAACCTCTTCATAAATGTTACTTTGCTCACACTCCAACAGCACGTCAAGTATTAAAAACCATTTGTCTCCATTCACTCCTATCAAACACGCTCACGCATGCCTGCTGGAAGTCCAAGCCCCTCGCACACAAAACCTCCTTTACCCCCTCCCTCCAACCTTTCCTAGGCCGACCCCTACCCCGCCTTCCTTCCACTACAGACTGATATACAGTGGACCCCCGCTTAACGATCACCTCCAAATGCGACCAATTATGTAAGTGTATTTATGTAAGTGCGTTTGTACGTGTATGTTTGG